>NC_062295.1:16619125-16919125 GCF_902655055.1 Lutra lutra | reverse complement strand
CCTGCAGATGGTCTGTGAGGTCAATTGATAAGCATAGAGGCTTTTACCTACACAGGATGGAGATGAAGGGAACATGGTAAGAAATACGGCTTTATTTTATTTTATTTTGCTTGGGCATTTATCTGCAAATGGTCTGCAAATAGTCTGACCACAAAATATTATTATTTTATTTTTATTTTTTAAGATTTTATTTATTTATTTGACAGAGAGTACAAGTAGGCAGAACTGCAGGCAGAGGGAGAGGGAGAAGCAGACTCCCCACTGAGCAGGGAGCCCGATGCGGGGCTCGATCCCAGGACCCCGGGATCATGACCCGAGCTGAAGGCAGCCACTTAACCGACTGAGCCACCCAGGTGCCCCCGCAAAATATTATTTCGTCTTGATCTCGCATTTTGAGGTTTAGCTGAGTACTAAGTAGTTTGTACCTGGCCACGAAAAGGCATATTTCAAAGAGGAACATTAGATCTAATGTTTTGATGTAAAACACTTTCTTTCCTATGTACAATCATGGGATATTATATTTTAATTTTTAAAGATTTTATTTATTTATTTATTTATTGGAGAGGGAGAGCCTGAGTGGAAGGGCCAGAGAGAGAGGGAAAAGCAGGCTCTCAGCGGAGCAGGGAGCCCAATGTGGGCCTTGATCCCAGGACCCTGAGAGCCTGACCTGAGCCAAAGGCAGACTCTTAACTGACTGAGCCACCCAGGTGTGCCACAAGGGACATTTTATTTCTACGATCTTTAATTCCACCATTAAATCATTAAATAGATTGTACTTACTGTGGTTCCAGCAGCTTTAAATTTAAAAATTAAAAAAAAAAAAGGTAGAGAATGTGAAAGTCCTGATTTCTCCCATGAGTCCACAGAAAAATCACTGACCCCAAAGAAGAGCAGCGGAATCCTCATTTGCTCTTCTGCTGGGGCGGGCTCTGCAGGGATGCTTTCCGACCTCACTGAGCGATAACTTGTCTCTGCGTCTCTCTCTCAGGATATTTTGCTCGAGTCTATGGCGTCAGTCAGCTGATAAAGGCATTTCTACGGAAGACGAATGTCATTGTCAAATTCTAAATCTTGGGACTGGGATGGAGACCACCTTCTGGAGATTAAAGGTAAATGAACATGCGCCCTCTTCTTTCCCAAATTGTTTTATTTGTGAAGGTGCCCGCCTGGTTCAAAATGTTAAAAATATATTCAGAGGGAATACAGTGACTGCCTGTCTCACGCCCCTGTCCCCAGCTGATTGCGCCTGCTGCCGCCGTCAGCCACGTACTTGATTTCAACGGGGCCCTGGTGAAGGATGGGTGCTTGGCTTCTCTTCCTTTGCTGTTAGAAACTGGGCTTCTGATAGAAACCCTTGTTGATGTGTCCTCTGCATGAGTGGAAGACCCTGCCAGTGGGATTGTGAGGCCCAGAGCCCCTGTGTCTGCCGTATTAACGATCACGAAGATTTTATTGTCATCGTGACAGTGTCTTCAGTACAGTTTAGAGACGTGCAAGGCTCGGTGATAGTGATATGACACAGAGGCCTTTCGTCGCTATTCCTGATTTGATCCCTCACTTGCTCTGTTAACGAGCAAGAACAGGTATAACTACGCTCACTCACAGGAAACGAGACGGGTCCGGTTAGTGACAGAACCAGGAGCGAATAGACTGCAGGGTCCTGCAAGTCCAGGTTGCTTCCCTGTTCTCTGTCCAGAGCCTTGTGCTTTCTCAGGGGGGTCTTTGTGGTCCATCAGTCGGTGGTGCCTGTACCTCAGTGACCATCGTGTGGTGGAAGGAGCTGGAGCAGAACGTAGAGTGCAGAATGTGTGCAGGGTGAGCAGAAGCCACTGAAGAAATGCCTCCTCTTGGCCACACACCCTTTCGAATTGGTCCCGAGGTTTGGTTTCTCCTTCGTGTCATGTAGTTGGGTCGATAAGGAATAAATCTGACATTTTAATCTCTTTTTTTGTTTAATTTTATTTATTTATTTGACAGACAGAGATCAGAAGTAGGCAGAGAGGCAGGCAGAGAGAGGAGGAAGCAGGCTCCCTGCAGAGCAGAGAGCCTGACGTGGGGCTCGATCCCAGGACCCCGGGATCATGACCTGAGCCGAGGCAGAGGCATTAACCCACTGAGCCACCCAGGTGTCCCCTGACATTTTAATTTCTGGTCCAGGTACACTGAGACTTAGGTACCCCTTCCAAGAAAAATGTAATCTGTCTGTAGTAAGGAAGGCAAATAGCACAGGATAGGAAAGATGTAGTGGAGGTGTTTTGGATTGGTCCAAAGGGTTTTTAAAAAACTCTAGTCTCCTTGAAAAAAAAAAAGAATGCCTGTTTGGACTTTGGAGCCCAGGCTGAAAGGACCAAATTTCGTCTACCCACCTGTCTTTGTAAATAAAGTTTTATTGCAACACAGCCACTCCCATTTACGTAAGTCTTCTCTATGGCTGCTTTACCAGCACTACCACAGAGTTGAATAGTTTGAGGAGATGCTGTCTGGCCTGCAAAGGCTAAAATACTTTCTGGTCATTTGCAGCAAGTTTTCTAATCCCTGAATTGAGAGATCTGTGCTTCTAGACAGTGTGGAGAAAATTTTTTCTTCCATTCTCATGGTCTCATGCACCTTCCACCCTGGATGGTCCCCCCGCTGCACCAACAGAGGCTTAGCAGCGGGTCACAGGCTTTCTGCTTCCACCACAGTGGGAGCTCATTCTGTATGATCTTGGGCCCAAGCCTGTGGGGACAGTTGAAGGCTCCTGCCTCCGGCAGTGGGCAGCAGTAGGGCCCAGGAAAGCCAGTACCATCACTGATATAAAGAGTCATGGGGTAGTGAACCCCTTTAAGGGACCTTGGCTTCTCTGTATCTCACTGATATAAAGAGTCATGGGGTAGTGAACCCCTTTAAGGGACCTTGGCTTCTCTGTATCTCCCAACTTCTCTTTCCACACAACCCTAGGATCAAGGACACAGGGGAAGGGTGTCACCTTGGGCAGCCTGTGCTGCGGTCAGCCCTGTGGGATCCCCTTTGAATCAGAGGGCTGTCCTTCCTCACAGCTGTCCCTGGCTGCTGTCCTGGAGCAGGGCCCTGTCCTGGGTGTCCTCCACACCTCCTGTGACACGCCAGCTCCTGACGAATGGTATCAGACAGGCTTAGGGATCCCAGAACCAAAAGTGGAAGTGTCACATGCCACAGCTGTTTTGCTCCTTTTCCAAAGCCCAGAAAGAAGATGTCTGTTCCTTAGAGGCTCCAGGTGTGCCTCTGGATAGCTTTCCCTCCACAGTGACCCCTTATTCAGAATTTTTCTGAGGGTCAAGTATCCGATGGCTGGGAAACTCTTTTTTTTTTTTTTAAGATATATTTATTTATTTGAGAGAGAGGGAGGGAGAATGAGCGAGGAGGGGCAGAAGCAAAAGGATACAGAGAATCCAGAAGCAGACTCCCCACTGAGCACTGAACCCAACTCATGACTGGATCCTACAACCCTGAGATTGTGACCTGAACTGAAATCAAGAGTTGGCCGCTCACTCAACTGAGCCACCCAAACATCTCGAGGGAAAGCTCCTTATAATAAGGTAAGAAGTCCAACACAAGGTATAGTAGTGTATGCTGTCTTTAATTTGCTTGCAATCATTCTCATTGTCTTGGAATTTTAGACTCTCCTAACCTTTCCTATCGTGGGAGTAACATTCTGGAAGGGTGTTGTGGGGTATCCTAGCAGAAGTTACGTCCTCATCTGCTCTAAATATTTCCTCCCAGTTGCCTCAGCTGGCTCGTCCATCACCGCATTCTGCACACGGCCAGGCATGCGTGGCAGCTGTGAATGTGAACGGTTGGGGTGGCTGAGCCTGTGTCTTCTGATATGCCAGGAAGTGGTCTTTTTCTCTGTCCTCCTGTCTCCCTCTCTCTCCCTGCCTCTCCTGTAAACCAGACCCACTGAGATGTTCCACAAGGGTGGGCAGTAGCTGGACCTACAGTTTTGACACTCGCCCTTTGGTGTCCCCTCCTATTAGGAAATGCTTGCTCGTGATTTCTGCCCCCATCATGCTGACCCCGGGATTGGTGACCCAGCAGTCTCTGTTTCCCATCGCGGGTGACTGCATACATGGTGCTCTTGCCTGTGCAGTGGCTCACGTCAGAAACGGGGGTGTCATCCCAGCCTGCAATAGCGACACCATGGCTAGATTCTGGATACCAGCAACTGTCTTTTCTTTTGTTATTTCCTCTTGAGCAAACTGGTTCTGTATTTCTGGAATAGAAGTACAGGTGGACACGGGTGTTTAAAGAATACATGGGGTGGGTGGGATGCCGAATAAGTCAGCAGGTACGGAGCACCTTGTTTCTTGCTAGGCTGTAGGGTCATGAGGAGCTGCTGCAGGCGACACACAGGGTATGGTAGGAAGAGGTCAGAAAGGGGTGTCTCTGCAGCTGGGGGTTGAGGAGAGAATGCATTCAAGAATAGTCATCAGGGCTGAGTGACGATATGACAGACATGGAGAGAACGTGCTAGGATGGCCAGGGGGTGACCAGACTGGGACACAGATGGAGTGGGGCCATGAGTGTGTGTGTCTGTGTCTCTGTGTGGGTGTGTATACCTCTGTGTGTGTATCTGTGTGTCTTTGCATATGTATCTCTACGTCTTTGTGTCTGTGGGTCTCCGTGTGTTTGTGCATGGGTCTCTGTGTCTCTGTGTAGATGCGTTTCTTTGACTCAGTGTATGTGTTTGTGTGTTTTCTATTTGTGTGTGTGGCTTTCACACTTTCATTACTGTGACCCACAGTAGAAATAAATATATAGCCCAGGCCAACCCCACGTCTGTGTGCACATATCAATACATCATAAAGTCCCACCCATGCCCCTTACTCTGGCAGGTCCTGCTGTGAGTGTTGCTGGAGTATTTATTTCTGCCGGACTCCGCACAGCCCCGTGAGGTGCTGTCCCTTTCTCTACTGTGTGGATGGGGAAAGCTTGGCCCAGGGAGTTGAGTGACTTCCCAGCACCTCCTAGCAGACAAGTGGCTGAGCTGGGATCTGAACCCTATTCCTTGGCTCCAGAGTGCCTGCCCTTTCCCCCCACCACACTCTCCTCTCACAGGAAAATGTAAATGTAGCACAAGACAGTGCTTGCCCTCGCCGTGGCAGGTGCTTTGTGATATTTGCTGTTATAATCTATTTGATCCCCCACATGCTGGCCCCACCCCCACATCGGCTTCCTGACCCTCCCTAATCTGTCTCAGTCTGCTTTTTGGCAAAGTCTGTTAGGTCCTGCTTTCGAGGGCCTCTCAGTGCCTCCCTGTCTCCATCCCAGTGGCTGCTCCCCCAGTTCCGGCTCCCCATGTCTTCCTCCCTGGACCTTCTTCCTGGATGGCTATGAGCACCTCCTAACTTTCATCCTCCATCCGTTCTCCACACAGAGACCGAAGTCACCTGAAACATGCATTTTTCACATATCGTTCCTGATTTGGGCCTTGAAATACTCTGTTGCTGTTTGGGGCTTAGTACTCAGTGCATGAAGGTGGTCAGTAAATGTACGAGGGAATATAGAATTAGGAAACTTACTCTGTATTTTTCCTCAGGATGAAGATCTTCTCCCAAGAAAATATTTTGAGGTTGACTTTCTGGTGATAGTCACGAGAAAGCTACACAGCATCAAGTAAGTTGGCTTGGACCAGACAACAGAGCCGGGTAGATTTAGAGGCAGTGTTCAGTAGGGGGCTGGTCTGCATGCTGGGGACCTCATTTTAGGGGGCTCTTCTCTTGGACCCCCTCCCCACTTTCTTGCTGGCCCCGGCATCCTCATTCCAACCTGTGGAGCAGTCTTCTAAATGCAGTACACCCTCTGTTGTGACAGTTCTGTCCGTGAGCATCATTTGTCTGAACCTTGAAAAGAAATGACCTACAGTAGTTTGATCATCTGAATTATTCTGTGTGTTTTGTCTCCTTCATTATCTCCAGGGTATAGAGAGGTGCCCGGCCCAGAGGGGATGCGTAGTAAATATTGTTCGAGTGAATGACAAGGAGGCTAAACTTGGGCATTTACTATATGTGAGATATTCCAGGTGCCACCCTGAGGCCAGGTTTTAAGAAATTTGCAGAGTTGTCGAGGACGAGTTTGTAAATCTCTGCTGGGAGCTGTCGTAGCACCATGTGAAATGCTTCACTTGGATCATCTAATTCAGTACTCAGAGCAGACTCGTGAATTCCAGTGGGGAAACCCAGGCTCAAAACAGTGAAGGGAATTTCCATCAGGGCACCTGTGGGAGAAGGGTTGGAGCTGAGATTTAAACCCTGGCCTCAAGCCAGGTCAGTGTTTCCTAGTAGTTCTAACCTGTGCTGTCTTCCCTCTTTCTAAATGAGTCATTTAAATAAAATGTCAAGTCTTACATTTTTTTAAAAGATTTTATTTATTTATTTATTTGACAGGGAGAGAGATCACAAGTAGGCAGATAGGTGGGGGGGAGGGGCGGGAAGCAGGCTCCCCGCTGAGCAGAGAGCCAGATGTGGGGCCCAATCCCAGGACCCCGAGATCAGGACCGGAGTTGAAGGCAGAGGCCTAACCCACTGAGCCACCCAGGCACCACAGTGAATTTTTAAAAATTCTTAGTTAACTTAAAACTTTTCAGCGTTTCCTTCAAAGATGTCTAATTCTCAACATCTGGAAATAGTTTTCTAGTATGAGGCTATTCTACTATATCCTATAAAAACCGGGTTTTCACCGTTTCCAAATAGAAGATTCTGTTATAGTAAGTATGCTTTTTAGTTGCCGCCTGGCATCTGAGACTGTGTATCGGCAGAGGAGGATCTAGCTGGGTAGAACCCCGGGTGAAATAAGAGTACATGGGCTCTTGCTTAAGTCCAGAGGTGGCTTCTAGGCTGGAAAAGGCATTGACCTTTGTGTGTGGTTGTTGTGATAAAGGATTCAGGACTCTCAGGTCTGGTTTTTTGCATATCCTGGAGGAGAGGACTCCTCACATAAATGTTACTGACTTCAGGTCTGTATAGGAGTCTGTTTTCCAGATAACTGTGAGCAGTAAGCACTGGGTTATAAATTTTGTTGGAAAAGAGGCAGGAAACTAGAGACAACTTGGAAAACATTGGAACTTCAGACAAATTCTTGCTGACCCCTCTTGAGCAATTTCTGAGTCGTCAGTATTTCATGATGAGATTGAGAGTGGACATCCAATTCTGAGTGCCCTGCTTAGTGACCTCCCCTGAGCCCTGATCTGCCAAAGTGTGACTGCGTGTGCCAAGGGCCAGATGTCACGGAGCAGAATGCCTTGTTCAGTGAGCGGCCCTTGCTTTGAACAGGAGCAGGATGTGTTTGCTGTTTCTGGAGATGGTGTTTGCAGTTTTGCTGAAACTGAGCTCCTTGTCTCATTTCTGTCTTTCCCATCTTCCCACAGAGTCAAGCCTTTCTTATCCCAACCCATCATAGAATTACATTCGGAGGACCCGCTTCAAATCGGCAAGTACACTTCAGCTACGTGTTACAGTATGGGCTATAGAACTCTCTTTGCTTTCTTTCCCCTTTTCCTTTGAAAAGGGTGTGTGTATGTGTGTGTGTGTGTGTGTGTGTGTGAGTCTGAGCCTGTGTGTGCGCTCCGATGATGTCACATGGCATATACTTCTGTGATACGTTTACACTGCATCGCATTTACTGTGAAGGAATTTAAAACACGTGTGCATAGGTCCTCATTCTTAAATCTTTACAAAATGTGTTTCAGTGATTTCCAAAAGATGCAAAAATAGATTTTCCTGAAAATCTCTGTTCCCAGCTTTCCTTGGGAGCATCCGTTCTGGCAGCATCAGACCCTCAGTCCCACCCCCACCGCTCCCCGCTGTCTGTACCTGACCTGCTCTGTCGATTATGTCACCTCCTCGCCCCTTCGCTCGGGTTTTCACCCTCACGTTTTAATTATGAGTGTTGCCAGCAACACTCTGCTCACCTCTAAGCCTTTTGAACCCAGGGAAACCTCTTCCAGAATGTTCCATCATTTTCAGTCTGTGTCTAATGGAGTAGTTCAAGGGACTTTTTAATAATTGCTGTCAGGAGGCATGCCCAGAGAGGATGGCCTTTGTGGTTGGTGGACACAGATGAGACAGGAAATGTCAGACAACCAGATAGGCCTCTATGCAACCACAGTGCCATACTCATGCTCCTAGTGAAGAAACTCCCCCAGAAAAGAACATTTCCCCCATCCTTTGTTTCCTTCCTACAAACTGTAAGTAGATCCTCTGAAGGCTTTGCCATTTCCTGGCCTAGCTGTTTTCTCCACATTGTAGCTGTCACAATACTTTGCATATTGGGTGAATACTTGGGTCAGGATGATTACCCATAATGAAAGAGCCTACACTTCGCATTAGCTTTGATCCATCAGTGCAGGAACGTATGAAGTAGAAAGTAAACATGTTCCATAATCTCTCCCCCCATCAAGAAAAGCAGGATTCAGAGTGTTTTCTCCTGTGGATGAACAGCACACCTAGAGACGGATAAATATCACACATGAGAAAACACACACAGAAAGATAATCCAGTGCCTGGCACATACAGGGTCCCATACATTTTTGTTGAGAGACCATATATACACACTGAATGAATACATAGGTTGTAGTTCAGTATATATCTGTTGAATCAGTGAATCTGTATTTCTCAAAATCAGTAAATTCAGGTGTCCTTTTAATAAAGTGAATCATTTATACATCCTGCTCTGTAGCTAGCTTGCTCTTTCTGCAACCTAGCGACCCATGACTATCTTCGTGTCGTCATCTATAGGTCTGTCTCCTCATTCCCGATGGCTTTCTAGTTCTCCTCAGCGTGGAAATTCCATGTTCCCTAATGGATTCAGTACCGATGGTCCTTTAGACAGCTGCGTGTTTTATGGTGTTCTCTTAAGCAGTGCTGTAGAAAGCACGGGTACACGTGCGTATGCTCAAGGAATTATCCCTTATGAATTCTAATAGCTACTGCCAAACCGTTCCTTGAGACTCTCTTTACTGATTTGTATTTTCACGAGAGTAGATGAGGGTTCCCTTTCCATACACCCTAACACTGGCTGTTATCATTTAAAAAATTCTGGCAAACTGCCAAACCTGTTAATTTAACAGGTTTTAAAGAACTTTGTACCAATGAGATGGAGTATCCTTCCTTCCTTTTACTAGCCTCCTGGGTTTCTTTGTAAATGTCCATTGGGAATGTTGCAGTTTCATTTTCTTTTCAATTGCTCGGAATCCTTTAGAACTTAAAGATACAGTCTTTGATCAAAGTCCCTCATCAGCCTGTTTGGGGCAGATTTTTTTCTTCATGTTTTCTTGCTTGCTTTTGAACTGTGTGTTTGTATCTTCTTTAGGCACATTTTCTGGTCCTGTGCCTTAGAGTTTCCGATTTTGCCATCATAGTATCTGGAGCTCATGACCAAGGAAGAATTCTTGAGCTGTCTCTGGTGCCGCAAAAAGGTGATTTTATTAAAAACCGGGGACAGGTCCTATAGGCAAAAAGAGCTGCCATGGGGTCATGAGGAGTGGCCTATTCTATACTTTCAAGTTTGAGGGGGTTGGAGATAGTGTAAGTCTCCAAGGAATTCTGGTAGGGAGGTTTCCAGGACCATGAGGGGCTAGCTGTTGTTGGCAAAAGGTCATTTATTACGGACTAATAAAGCCTTAGTCATGAGACCCTTCAGGCCTAGAGCAGTGGGCCATATGCTTGAGGGATGATTGCCAACATGTATCTTGGGGGCTAGAGAAAAAGGAAATTTCCAAAGTAAGTTTTATATGTTAAAGTAGGCTTCCAGGATCCTGGGAGGGGGATTTGAGCTAGGATTGCCTTTTGCTCTTCACAGGTGTCAACACAGACACAGTTGAGTCCCTAGAGGAATGCACCTGCCTGTTTCAAGGAGTTGTCAGTGGGCTGCAGGTAGTAAGGACATTTCATAATTTCTCTTCAGCCTTTGTTTCCACATCACATTTCACCTCAGTGAGGAAAAGTACTGTTGCGTGGAAAGCACAGGCAGCGGGAGTTTGTGTGGTGTGATACTACTTCGGGGGAAAGTCAAGGGCCAGGTGTGTTTTCTGTGGGCAGGCACAAGGGCAGGCAGGTGGGAGCACACACTCAGGGCCCATCCTGGATAGCCAACAAGGCAGGGGGAAAAGGGGAAGAGGCCCAGCTGGGGTGTGGGAAGTCGTGGGGATGAGCTGCTGGGACCAGGACCAGTGGTCACAGCCACTCTACTGAAGGGCCCTGGTCTCAGCCTTTCCTAGCCACCTGGCCTGCAGCGGCTGGGCCCCAGGTGAGTGTTGCCTACAATTGCCTATTGTCTTTTGATTCTAGGCCTCCCTCGGTCAGGAGTCCTGTGACACTTGGCAGGGTAATCTGACTGCACTGGACACTTTTCCACAGCGGACCAGGTTAGTTTTATGACCTGCAGAGATGTTCTCCTGGGTTGGTGGCCGGGACTCTGGCCTACGCCATTCCCTGGGCGGAGTGGATGGCAGTGAGACTTCCTTCATGGGCCACACCTTCAGTTTCTCCAGAGATGTGCTGGACTTTGCTGATGTCATCTGGGTACAGCAAAAATCAACAGCCCCTCCAAATGCGATCCTAACACTGAAGGCAGAAGTAACACAGTGGAAGAACTTGTCCCAGTCTTCATCGCAGGGACTGAAGAGCTCAGACTCAGCTGCAGTCTGGAAACTGAAGAACACCTTCAGGGACAGAACAGCATCGGGTGAGGGAGAGGGATGACCACATCAGCTTGGAGTGGCAGGATTCCAGAATATCCCTCAGGAGCTTCCCCAGGAAAAGCGTTTGGATGTTGGGAGCATAACCGCCACACCCTTCATAGCTCGGTAGTTGCCTCGACCTCTGCTGGCATCGAGCAATAAAGAAACACAGTCAAAGGTCAGGACCAGAGACCCATTGACTCTGTCGAGTTTTCATTTTCTCATACTTGAACTCACCCTGCCAGGGTGATCTGGTAAGAACTAGATTTACCCTTGACTTGACAATCTATGGAGTTCCTACCCAAGGCACCACAGCAGGTGCTGGAGAAAGATGACAAGGCCTTTTTCGAGGACTTCATTTACTGGAGAACAAGAACAAGTAAATAGGCCACTGCATCAGAGAAAACTGGGTGCTGTGTGGACTTATGAAATTTCCCAGGATGGGTCCCTCCAGTCTTTGTTGGAGCATCAGTAGCATCAGTGAAGGCCTTTTAGAGGCAGAGACCTTTGCCCGGAGAGCTGAAAAATGAGTAGGCGGCAGCTACAGGGCTGGTGTGGTGAAATGAGCTCTGGAGAATTCCAGGGAGGGGTGAACAGGTAGGAATCCTCGGCCTGCTCTGGAATCTAAAAGCAGGGCATCTATGGCTGAAATGGAAGTATGGAGGGAGAAGCTGTTGCAGAAGAAGCTGGGCCAAGGAGAGCCTGACTGGCTTGGGAGCTTGAAAGGGCTCAGAATGGGTGCACCTGGGTAGCTCAGTTTGTTCAGCATCTGCCTCCAGCTCAGGTCATGATCCCAGGGTCCTGGAAGAGGGGCCCCAGGTCAAGCTGCCTGCTTGGTGGGAAGCCTGCATCCTCCTCTCCCAGTGCTTGTGTTCTTGCTCTTTCAAATACATAAAGAGAATAAATAATAGACTCAGAACTTTGTGCCAAAAGAGCAAACACCCCTTTCCTGATACAGTGTATAAACAGGCCAGAACGACAATGTGACAAATCTGTCTTGACCCTCACTGAATATTGATTTCACAAAACATGTTACTAAGACTCCCAAGGAATTATCTTAGAATTCATTTACATATTCTCCATTGAAACATTAGCCCCCACACCTGATGAGGGATTAGAAGCTGACACCCTGTACTCAGCCTCCCCCATGCCTCGGGGGGACCTGTGTGACCTTCCTCCAGGAAACTTCCAACCATCTTCATGTTCATTCCTTGCTGGAAGGTAAAACCACCTCACTTGACCATGGCAAGGTCTCCAGTATCTTGTAGGTCCTCTTTAGCATAGGAAAGTGCTTTTGAAACCCTTCCCTTTCCTTTCCATACCTCCCCCACCTTCCAAGTGTATATCAGTTGCCCCCCACAACCCTGATGCAGCTATTTCTGCCCACGGATCCTGTTCCCATGCTTTAATAAAACCACCGTTTTGCACCAAAGAGGTCTCAAGAATTCTTTCTCAGTCATCAGCTCTGGACCTCACCCCACCAAATGTTACTTACATTCCAAAACTCTATCACTGCTCCCCTGCCTACCTGCCACTTGGCATTACTTCTCTCATTTCCTACAAATAACAGAAAAGTAGGCACTGCTAGGCTTTAGGGGACAGGCATCAACTCTGGAAACAGGATCAATGCACACTAAGAGCATAGGGTGGGGTAGCGACCAAATTACACAACAAAACAAAGCCACTAAGCAGAAAGTTCTGGGGGAGGGTCCCCAAACCCTCAAAAGCAAGTTTAGAAAATGGGAGGGGAAGGAAAAGCATTTTGGTACACACACACACCAGAAGAACTGCCACACGTGCTTTGGCCAAACCATACTCCCTTTTTGACTCAGGTGTTGTGGGGTTGGGGGGGGAGAGCAAAAGCTGTGGAAAACTCACACTTTGGTATCTCATTCAGAATAAACAGGGGGCGCCTGGGTGGCTCAGTGGGTTAAGCCTCTGCCTTAGGCTCGGGTCATGATCTCAGGGTCCTGGGATCGAGTCCCGCATCGGGCTCTCTGCTTGGCGGGGAGCCTGCTTCCCCCTTTCTCTGTCTGCCGCTCTGCCTACTTGTAACCTCTCTATGTCAAATAAACAAACAAACAAATAAATAATCTTGAGAAGGAAAAAAAATAAACAGTCAGTAGGTCCGGTAGAGCCAACAGCCCTAAAAGACCTTGAAAGCTGTGCCCTGGATAACTGGGCACATGACCATCACCTCCAGGAGCTCTCAAAACCATCAGTCGTTCCTGCTCCAACAGCCAGATGGTCTACAAACCCCAGTCTCTGCTGTCATTTCATAATGGATAATGTTTCCTGTCAGGCATCCAACCTGGAGAAGGATCTGCTTCCAAACCCAAAGGGAGAAAGGCTTTTTAAAAAGCTCTTGAAAAATAAAAGTCAGCTAAGGCGTTTCCACCATTCTTTCCTCCCAATTGCCAATTTCTCCATGTCAAAAACTTGGGCAGTTCAGTCCACAGGGGCCCCGGTTTGGAGGCAGCAACACCTCTACAGTCCCTCCATGGATGCCAGAAACTCCTGAGGTGGATCCTGTGGACTCTGATCGCCTCTTAATTATTTTCTGCCCTCCGGCACCTGGAGGCAGAGGGTCTGCAGAGGCGGGGTGCCCCCTGAAAGGCAGAGAACACCGCCCCCAGAGCCCAGTGATCACCAGGCCTCCAGCACATCCATGACTGGAATTTTTGCCCAGGGCAAACCCTGGGGGAGGGCAGGGGAAGGCTCAGGTGCAGTCCCCGCAAGGCGATGCTGGGCGAGGCCAGGACAGAAGGCTGTGGCAACCCGCCCAGAGGGCGTCTCAGAAGGCCAACCCACCAAGTGGCTCCTCTGGGACTGGTGGCGCCCTGAGCTGGGCTCCAGCCTGGCGAGGCGCAGTCCCAGGCCGGGACCCCCCTATGCCTGGTGCCTGTTGGTGGCAGGTGATGGGAGCACACCACCAGGAGAGCAGCCAGCACTCCTGTTCCCGCCCCAGCTGTGCAATCACAGTGGGCTCGAATGGACACATTGGCTTGTCCAGGCTCTGTTGGCCGCATGCTTCATGGGGTAGAATTGCTGGTGGAGGTGGCTGGCAGGGCTCCTGCAGGGCAGCTGGGGGGACGGTTCCTAACAATAACTGGTGGACTAGTGCCAGGGCAGGACTGCGGGGTGGACTTGGGCCTCTGCCAACCCACACCTGGGCCACTCTGTGCAGAGTGGAGGACCCGAGGACCAGGCACCTCCACCATCCTGCGCAACCGCCAGCCTGGTCTAGGTGCACAACTGCGGGAGGCCAGGAGGTGGCCAGTGAACCGCCAAACCAAGGCATCGGCCCAGGTGTCTTTGCAGGACTGACGGGGCAAGGAGGGACAGAGCACTCTGGAGCCTCTGGAGGCTGGAAATACCCAAAGTCTCCGTGAGGGCCGTTCTCTGCGCAGGTGAAGACATCTGTGAAATGCACCTAGGAGCCTCTCTCCTAGCTGGATGAATGTGTGTGACTGCGTATATTTCACCTCAATTAAAAAGATACTATAGTGTGGAAAGCGCACGTCACAGGATTTTGTGTACTTGTGATCCCACTTAGGGGGAAGTTGAGAGCCAGGTGAATTTTCTGGAGGCAGGCACCTGGGGACAGTCAGGCAGGAGCATGCTCAAGGGGCCCTCCCAGGACCACCACAAAGCATGGGAAGGAGGGCAATGGGCCCAGGCCTGGCATAGAAGTCCTGGGGATGTGCAGCGGGGACCTGGATCAGTGGCCAGAGGGCCTTGGCTGTTTGGAGCTACCTGACTAGCAGTGGCCCTCTGGAGCACAGGGGCGCAAGCCAGGGGTTGTGGGGGGAGGGGCATGCAGGTGTTGCCCGGAAATGCCTGTTGGCTTTTGATTCTTAGCCTCTGGCAGGCAGGGGTTCTGGGACACTTGGCGGGGTAGTCCGACTGGGCTGGATGCTTTCGCACCACGGACCAGAGCAGTTGTATGACCGTCAGATGTTTTCCTGGGCTGTTGGCCTGGGCTCTGGCCTGGGCCATTCCCTAGGGGCCGTGGACAGCAATGAGACCTCTTTGACCAGGGATATCTCTGATATTAACAGACATGTGTTGGGGAAAGGGACTTTCCCTGGAGACACCATGGATGTGGCTGATGTCACCTCATCCCAGACACAGATCAATAGACTCCTCCATGAGATCGAAACACTGGAGGCTGACATGACTCATTGGAAGAAGTTGTGCCAGTGTTCCACCCAGGGACCAAATACCATCGAGACAGAAACACTGTGGAAACTGAAGAGCCACATCAGGGACCTAGAGCAGCGGCGGATGCAGGAGATGGACGAACATCAGCTGGAGGTGGCGGGGTTGTGAAATGTCCACCAGCAGAAGCTAGCAGACCTCACTGAGCAGCACCGCAAACAACTAATAGACTATCAACGATGGATGGAAGACCTGCAAAACCAAGACTGCCGGGAATGTGAAAGATGACTTACTTCAGGAAAGAGAAACGGAGCTCAGAAGGTTGAAGCAACAACTTACACAAATGCAGCAGCTGAATGAGTTTGAACAACATTGCTTCGGATCTCCAAGCAGGAAAGCAAAAGTTGGTTCAGGAGCTCCAAGATGTAAGACATTAGCTGGAGGAATCTATTCTGCACAACAACGAGGATTCTCTGGAAAACAACATTGCTGTGAGGACTTTAAAAATAGAGAAAGGACGGTTAGTGGCAAAATTAGGTCGGGCTGAAAAGAAGCTGTTGGAAGAGACAAACAAGTCTGAGCGAATTCTCAAAGAATTGTGACCGGTAGAGTATGCACCTTTCGTTCAACTCTGCCAAGGGAAAGTCCTGGAAATACTACACCTCCAAAAGAGGATCGAAGAAACTACACTTGATCTTAGCCAAAAGGCCGAGAAGTGATGAGAGAGGATCGAAGAAACGAAGGAACTGCTGTCCTTTGCTTTGGAGGAGCAGAAGCAATTGACACAATGCATCAGAGAGCAAGACGTGTACATTAAAGAGCTTGGAGAAAGACCAGAGCTTCAGGAGGAATTTGGTAAGTTGACCTGAATCTTAAGAAGCAATGACATTTTACAGCCATCCTTGGAAGACAAAGACATTCATCTCCCATCTGTGACAGACGAACATCCTCATGTGGACGAAGACCTGGAGCACCTAACACAACAGAGTCTTGCTGTCCCTGTGGTTGACCCTAAAATCCTAGACGAGATTGTAGAACTAGAGTGTGAGGTCTTTCAACTCAACAAGTTAAAAGATGATCTCAAGGAGGAAATAAAAGAACAGAAGATCATTCACAACCAGCAGCAGGGGAAGAGAGCACTGCTTCAGTCCTTGCAGGAGCAGAAGGAGAAAGTGGACTGTCTTCAACACCGGGAGGAGGAGACGAACACTGAACACGCTGAGCTCCTTGCAGTGAAAGATGAGGCGATTTGGAATTTGCAAGTCACGCTACAAGAGATGAAAGCCCAGTTGCCTGACAAATGTCCACAAATTCCAAGAGAACCCTGTGAGGATGAGGAAGTGCGAGCAAGCCAGCCTCTCCCCAGAGAGAACGGAAGTGAAAAGCGTGATCCATCTAAAGCTGAAATTCAAAGATTGGTCCAAGGAATCAAAGAACAAGAACTGGAGATGAAGCTTCTCACTGAACAGAACATCCGACTGACTGAGCAGGTGGATCGGCTCTCCAAAGAGGAGATCGCATAACTCACTCGGATTATCCAGCAAAAGGATGTGGAAATTCAGGGTCTTTCCAAAAGAATCTCTTCAGCATCTCACAGCCAGAACGGGCACATGGAAAAACTTCAGTGGCAATTGCAAGAGTGTGCTTTGAAAAGCAAACAGGTGTTGGTCATCCTAAATGAGAAGACGAAGGAGAACAGCAATCTGAATCTGAATGCCCCATCGACTTGCTGCCAAAGAAGCAGACCTCCAGAGGATGCAAGTGGAAAATCTAAAACTGTCCACTAGTATTGAAAGCAGCAGCCAGGAGGTGTTTAGAGAAATGATTCGGAATTTGTCTCACATTATTCGAGAAATAGAACTGGAAGTGGATGTGTTAAGCCAGAAATGTCAGACTTTATTGACGATCCTGCAAACTCCCAGTGCTGGTCATGAGATTCAAGGAGTTCGTATCCATCAGTTCCAGCAGCTTCTACAGGAACGAGACACATTAACACAGGGAATGAAGATCATGGAAGAGTGGAAAGAGCAGGTGCTGACCACGGTCCAAAATGTGAAGCGTGAGTCACCCCAGCTTCAGAGGATCTGCGACAACTCCAGGAGTGGGCTTTCACCAACAGCGAGAAGGTTTTGAAACTCCAGATGACCTCTTTTGACCAGATCCAAACTTCCCAAGGACATGAAATAAACTTACAAGAGCTAGAGAAGGAACTGGCACAACTTCAGCTCCGCATCGGGGAGCTTTGCAATGCCAAGGACCTCCTTTTAGGGAACCTTGACGTGATTTTCCTCCAGCCCTCCAGGGACTCTCTGAAGGCCGTGAAATCTGACCTAGTGAGTGAATCTTCTCAGGTGCTCCAAGAGGAGGTAGAAGGGCTAAGAAAATCAGGGCAAGGAAAAGATCCAATGATTTAAACCCTCCAGGAAGATCAGCAGAGATGGATTGCCACGGGGGAAGGAGAAGGCAAACCACAGGAACACAGCGAATCCGATTCCCACATGAAGCAGCTGAAGGAGAAACAGCCTGTTCTTTTTTTTTTTTTTTTAATTTATTTATTTTCAGCATAACAGTATTCATTGTTTTTGTACCACACCCAGTGCTCCATGCAATCCGTGCCCTCTCTAATACCCACCACCTGGTTCCCCCAACCTCAACCCCCCCACCTCTTCAAAACCTTCAGATTGTTTTTCAGAGTCCACAGTCTCTCATTGTTCACCTCCCCTTCCAATTTCCCCCAACTCCCTTCTCCTAACTCCCCTTGTCCTCCATGCTATTTGTTATGTTCCACAAATAAGTGAAACCATATGATAATTGACTCTCTCTGCTTGACTTATTTCACTCAGCATAATCTCTTCCAGTCCCATGCATGTTGCTACAAAAGTTAGGTATTCATCCTTTCTGATGGAGGCATAATACTCCACAGTGTATGTGGACCACATCTTCCTTATCCATTCATCCTGTTCTACAAAACTTCCTTCAGGCTCAGGAGCTCCGAATCCCAGCGAAAAGTGAGGAGCTGCTTTCTTCACAGGAGAAGCTCAGTGGCCAACTGTGTGAGAATGAGCTGCTGAGGCAGGCAGTCACCAGTCTGAAGGAGAGGATAGCAGGTTTTGAAATGGATGTGTGTCAGCTGAAAGAGGAAAATACAAAGATTGTGGAAGCATCTAGAGAAAAGGAAATGGAAAATCAGGCATTGCAAGAGACAAATCGGCTGCTTTCAATGATGTAGAGAGAGGAGGAATCCCAGCATGCTGGGATGAAAGAGAAGGCACTCCTGTTGGAGCAACTGTTGCAAGAGAAAGAACAGGGTGAGACCAGGGAATTGAACCCGCTTTTCGACGCCGTTAGGTCAATGCAGGAAAAGACAGTTTTGTGTCAACAGGAGAGAGATGACATCATGTTGGCACTGAAACAGAAAGAAATGGAAATGTGCGCCCTCCAGAAGGAGGTTCACCAGTTACGAGAGAGAGAATTGCACCTAACCCAGGAGCTGGAGAGAGGGCGGCACCTCGCTGCTGAAGCCAAAGATTCTCATCGCCGGGAAGCTTTGGCCTCAGAAGACCAAGTAGCTCAGCTGAGAGAGGAAGTGACGGTCCTGTGGGGAAAACTCGTTTTGTCTTCCACTGCCATAGAAAAGGCCAGCCGCGGAGCCAGTCTGCAGGTAGAGTCGCTCCAGGAGCAGTTGCACGTGGTCACCCAGCAGAAGGAGGAAGCTGCGCTCCGGCTTGCCGCCTCCCAGGAAGAGGGAAGGCACTATGATCGATGACTAGTGAACCTCAAGCTGGAACTGGCCGAATGGATGGAAAAGGCAGACGCCCTAGAAGGAACTGAAGTCGTTACAGGGACGATGGCATCAAACAAATGCCGACTTGGAGGTGAAGGAGGACCAACTCCGAGAGTTCAAGAAACAGAATGAGGTGCAGCGGGAAATACTGGAGGACACACAGAAGAAACTCTTGACCTTAGTAAGTCAGTCCGAAGGAATGGTGGACAAAACCCTCCTAAGGGGACTCTTCGTGGGATCTTTGCAGGCAGCTGATGCGGAACGGCAGGAAGCGTTGAGGCTGATGGCAAGTGCGCTGGGGTTCTGAGAAGACCAGCTGCGGCAGCTGCATGGCCAAGAGCCCGCGGGTGTGCCCAGCGGGGCGATTGGGGGGCCTGGGTCCAGAAGCGCCCCCAACGCACCTGCAAAACCAAATCACCAAGCTGTGGCCAATCATTCTTTTCCAGGACTTTTCATCCAGTTTCTAAAAGTGGAATCTCATTCAGCTTTTCTACTGCCCAAACCCTCTGCTCATGACGTGATGCCCCCAGATTCAGGAGGAAGGGGAAAACTGCCTAAGAAACAAGGCCCACCACGACTGAAAGCTACCCTGGGATCCACACCCCGAAAAAAAGAGGTCAAGCCCCGCACCACAGCTGTGTCTCTTTTTAACCCACCTGGACTGGAAATGGATGTTTCAGAGCACCTTCTTCTAAATGCTGTCACTGACGCTTTACCCGGGTACACACCCTATATACTGTCACCTGCCAAGAAGGTTTGAATGGCGGCCAAAGACCTCTCAAAAAAAACAGACGATTGTCAAGCCAGAGACGAGGCCACGCTTTGAAGATCCCAAGTCACTCTGTGTGTCTACCTTATCGCCAAATGTCTTTTTTCTTTTTCTTTTTTTCTTTTTTAAAGATTTTATTTATTTCACAGAAAGATCACAAGCAGGCATAGAGAGGGGGGAAGCAGGCTCCCTGTTGAGCAGAGAGCCTGATGAGGGATTTGATCCTAGGATCCTGGGATCATGACCTGAGGCAAAGGCAGAGGCTTTAACCACTGAGCCACCCAGGTGCCCCTCCTTTTTCAAAACGTATTAATACTTGCAGTTTTGCTTTCAGCTTAATAAACATATTCTTTTGGGGCACCTGGCTGGCTCAGTGGATTAAGCCTCTGCCTTCAGCTCAGGTCATGATCTCAGGGTCCTGGGATCGAGCCCCGCATCGGACTCTGCTCAGCGGGGAGCCTGGTTCCTCCGTCTCTCTCTGCCTGCCTCTCTGCCTACTTGTGATCTCTCTCTCTCTGTCAAATAAATGAATAAAATCTTAAAAATATATATTCTTTTATGACTCACCAACAATGGGTCTTTTAATGACTGCAGAATTATTCGCCAAAGTGAAAACAGTGGTGACTTCTTTTTTTTTTTAATTGAGATTTTATTTATTTATTTCACAGAAATTGAGGGCACATGAGCCAGGGGAGCAACAGACAGAGAGAGAGAAGCAGGCTTCCCACTGAGTAGGGATCCTGACCTGTGGCCTGATTCCAGAACCACGGATCATGACCTGATCCAAAGTCAGACACGTAACTGACTGAGCCACCCAGATGCCACAACATGGTGAATTTTTTGTGAGAGTAGACATTGGTGGGGTTGAAGGCTGTGGTCAAAGGATTCTTCCAGTAATATTTGGAATGCTTTAAGGTTTTTTACAAGGGTCCGGTGTCTACGTACACCTTAGGTAGGGAACACACCAACTTATTTTAGTGCTCCAAATTTTTCAGATATACGAGCACACACTCCTTATATGGGAAATAAGGTGAATAGCATGAAAGTACTAGATGAATATAAGTTTAAAAAAATGCAAGTTTGCTTTTCTCAGGTAAGTCTCATTTCTCTTAGTTTATTTTTTATTTCCTATTTTTTCTTTAAATGAAAACCCAACAGCTTATGGTCTATCCTAAATTATATAAATAGCTCTTCTTGGTTAGCCTTTAAGTGGTTTCTACCTGGAGTGTCCATGGTCAACTCCCTTGTTCATTTCTTCAAAAGCCCCTTCAAATCTTCATTTGCCCTTCCAGGCGAATTGTTCCATTGTACCTTGGCAAGTATCCATTCAGATCTCTTTAAGGACCTCATTACGTTAATTTTCCATTCTGCTGTATCTTCAGCCTGCAAAATATGGTAATTCCTTCCCTGCCTTCCTATTGTCAGTTCTCTGATTAACCCACTCCTGTCTCTGGCTGGTGCAGTAGACTCCCTACCGTTCTTGCTGGTTCCACTCTTGGCCTCCCTTGAATCCATTCTGCACATGGCTGTCAGGGTGAACTGAGATGAAAATTCGATGTTCCTTCCCTGCTGTAATTATTGGAGGGTTCCCCCACTGCCTGGAGTTTGACCTTTAAGAGACCATCGAAGCCCTTGCCTTTGTGGCCTTCCTTCCTCTTCATTGTTCACATAAAGGCCACCCTTTAGCTCCAGGTGAATTCTTGCAAGCCCCAAATGGATTATTATCCAAATAATGTCAAGTCCATGAGCCTCCTCATTGTGCCTTGACAAAGGTACAAGTGAGAATAATTTCATTCTTATCTTCTTCACCCATTGGCGAAGGGAGGGATTCCCACCCTAAATTATGGGATGACCGGATGCTGCACAGCTGAGCTCCACCGTAATTAATTCCAGGCCTATAATATGGTTATAGGAAAGAAAGGACACACACACCATGCAGGGCCACGTGGGATGTTGCACCTGGGACGTAATGGACAAAGGCTGTGGGTGCAGTCTATGTAGTAACAGAAGAGTGAATGTGAGCCCTACTTCCTGCAGGAGGGAATGATTGGCCTGCTGGATCATTCCACAGGCTGCCAGGGAACTGGAGCTTACTTGGGGAGAAACTGTGCCTGGTCCCTGTGCTAAGGAGGGCTTGTTGGCCAGGGAATCTGATCTGTGGGAGAAGAGTGGGAAGGGAACATGGGAGTGAGCCCATTTGAGGCCATCTGAAGTTACCGGATGCCAAGACAACACTTCATATTGAATCTTAATCTCAGGCTTTCCATCACAGTGGACATCAATTTCAACCTGAGAGTCTTTTTTTTTTTTTTTGAGATTTTATTTATTTGACAGACAAAGATCACAAGTAGGCCAAGAGGCAGGCAGAGAGAGAGGAGGAAGCAGGCTCCCTGCTGAGCAGAGAGCCCGATGCAGTCTTGCTCTCAGGACCCTGGGATCATGACCTGAGCTGAAGGCAGAGGCTTTAACCCACGGAGCCACCCAGACACCCTAACCTGAGACTCCTAAGGCGTAGGACAGGTGCTTCTCAAGGACGTGAAGTTGTCACATGACCAGGAGGGAGACGTGATCATCAAAAGGAAAATGTAATAACTTCCATTGATGTTCACGCAGTTGATCCCAAGGGAATCCTTGGGTGGCCAAGGGGCAGGAGGAAGAGCTGAAGTCCTCCATCCAGCACCATGGAATCTGGCAATACACTGTGGACAGAAGCAGCCACCTCCATCTGCAGGTAGGATATGCAGACTTTGGCTTCAGCCTGTAGCAAGAAGGCCTTGGTAACTATATTAAGCTCTCTCTGTCCCATGACACAGAGAGAATAATAGACAGCTGGATAGGAAGGCTCAGAGTCTGTGAGAGACTCTATTTCCAGGAGAGCCCAGTGCATGGTCAGCAATTGCTGCTTTCATGGTCTATAATCCAGGGCCAAGGGGGGCCATTTCTTGCATTGGGAGCCCATGGACAACTGACAGATAGCATGGGTGGTCCAGGGACTTCAGGAAGAGGGAAAGGAGGCTGCTAAAACCTTTTCACCTGGGCACTAATGGGTGATTTTTTTTTAAATTTTTATTTTTTATAAACATATAATATATTTTTATCCCCAGGGGTACAGGTCTGTGAATCGCCAGGTTTACACACTTCACAGCACTCACCATAGCACATACCCTCCCCAATGTCCATAACCCCACCCCCCTCTCCCAAACCCCCTCCCCCCATCAACCCTCAGTTTGTTTTGTGAGATTAAGAGTCACTTATGGTTTGTCTCCCTCCCAATCCCATCTTGTTTCATTTACTCTCCTCCTACCCCCTTAACCCCCCATGTTGCATCTCCTCTCCCTCATATCAGGGAGATCATATGATAGTTGTCTTTCTCCGATTGACTTATTTCGCTAAGCATGATACCCTCTAGTTCCATCCACGTCGTCACAAATGGCAAGATTTCATTTCTTTTGATGGCTGCATAGTATTCCATTGTGTATATATACCACATCTTCTTTATCCATTCGTCTGTTGATGGACATCTAGGTTCTTTCCATAGTTTGGCTATTGTAGACATTGCTGCTATAAACATTCGGGTGCACGTGCCCCTTCGGATCACTACGTTTGTATCTTTAGGGTAAATACTCAGCAGTGCAATTGCTGGGTCATAGGGTAGTTCTATTTTCAACATTTTGAGGAACCTCCATGCTGTTTTCCAGAGTGGTTGCACCAGCTTGCATTCCCACCAACAGTGTAGGAGGCTTCCCCTTTCTCCGCATCCTCGCCAGCATCTGTCATTTCCTGACTTGTTAATTTTAGCCATTCTGACTGGTGTGAGGTGATATCTCATTGTGGTTTTGATTTGTATTTCCCTGATGCCGAGTGATATGGAGCACTTTTTCATGTGTCTGTTGGCCATCTGGATGTCTTCTTTGCAGAAATGTCTGTTCATGTCTTCTGCCCATTTCTTGATTGGATTATTTGTTCTTTGGGTGTTGAGTTTGCTAAGTTCTTTATAGATTTTGGACACTAGCCCTTTATCTGATATGTCATTTGCAAATATCTTCTCCCATTCTGTCAGTTGTCTTTTGGATTTGTTAACTGTTTCCTTTGCTGTGCAAAAGCTTTTGATCTTGATAAAATCCCAATAGTTCATTTTTGCCCTTGCTTCCCTTGCCTTTGGTGATGTTCCTAGGAAGATGTTGCTGCGGCTGAGGTCGAAGAGGTTGCTGCCTGTGTTCTCCTCAAGGATTTGGATGGATTCCTTTCTCACATTGAGGTCCTTCATCCATTTTGAGTCTATTTCTGTGTGTGGTGTGAGGAAATGGTCCAATTTCATTTTTCTGCATGTGGCTGTCCAATTTTCCCAACACCATTTATTGAAGAGGCTGTCTTTTTTCCATTGGACATTCTTTCCTGCTTTGTCGAATATTAGTTGACCATAGAGTTGAGGGTCTATTTCTGGGCTCTCTATTCTGTTCCATTGATCTATGTGTCTGTTTTTGTGCCAGTACCATGCTGTCTTGATGATGACAGCTTTGTAATTGAGCTTGAAGTCCGGAATTGTGATGCCACCAACTTTGGCTTCCTTTTTCAATATTCCTTTGGCTATTCGAGGTCTTTTCTGGTTCCATATAAATTTTAGGATTATTTGTTCCATTTCTTTGGGAAAAAAAAATGGATGGTACTTTGATAGGAATTGCATTAAATGTGTAGATTGCTTTGCATAGCATAGACATTTTCACAATATTTATTCTTCCAATCCAGGGCATGGAACATTTTTCCATTTCTTTGTGTCTTCCTCAATTTCTTTCATGAGTACTTTATAGTTTTCTGTGTATAGATTCTTAGTCTCTTTGGTTAGGTTTATTCCTAGGTATCTTATAGTTTTGGGTGCAATTGTAAATGGGATGGACTCCTTAATTTCTCTTTCTTCTGTCTTGTTGTTGGTGTAGAGAAATGCAACTGATTTCTGTGCATTGATTTTATATCCTGACACTTTACTGAATTCCTAACAGGTGATTTTTTAAAAAAAGATTTTGTTTATGTAGTTAAGGGAGAGCTCTGGCTGGAAAAAGGGGTGAAAGGGAGAGGGAGAAGCAGGCTCCCCACTGAGTAGGGAACCCCTTGCCAGGCTCGATCTCAGGATCCTGAGATCAGGACCTGAGACAAAGGCAGATGCTTCACCAATTGAGCCACCCACTCACCCCCAACAGGTAATTTTTACTTGCACAGATCCTAGTGCCTTTTGTTGAGGGGAGACCCTCCCCCCTCAATGTTGGCTAATTGACAAGTAATAGCCTAAATGGGCTTCTGTAAAATTTATAAAGAAGGAATATGTTGGGACGCCTGGGTGGCTCAGTTGGTTAAGCAGCTGCCTTCGGCTCAAAAGTACTGAAAGATGTTGGACTTCTATGTCCTTTTTTCTTTTTAAAGATTTAACTTGTTAGTTGATAGAACATGAGAGAGAGAGAGAGAGAGAGAGAGAGAGAGAGTACAAGGGTCTGGCAGGGGCAGAGGGAGAGGGAGAAGCAGGCTTCCCGCTGATCAGGGAGCCTGATGCAGGCCTTGTTGCAGGACCCTGAGGTCAGGACCTGAGCTGAAGGCAGACAGTTCACTGACAGAGCCACCCGGGTACCCCCGCATTTGTAGGTCCTTAACAAGTTTGCCAAATAAATTTCCGCACAGTAGGATGTCTGAAATGTGATGTCGCACCTATGTTCCTGGAGAAAGATGGGTGCAGTAAGTTCCTGCCCACAGAGAATGCCTGTGATAGCAGAGCAGTTTGGATGCCCTGTGTATAACAAGGTAAATCATGTCTCCTTCAAGGTTGAGGCACGCGTGACTGAGAGGATGTTGAAATAGGCACTGAACAGAACATATTGGCCAAATCTATCATAGCAAAGTATTCACCATCTTTAAATTGGTTGGGCTCCCTCATGTTTTTTTATTATTATTTTTAAAAAAATTGTATTTATTTATTTTGACAGAGAGAGATCACAAGTAGGCAGAGAGGCAGGCAGAGAGAGAAGGGGAAGCAGGCTCGCCCCTGAGCAGAGAGCCCAATGTGGGGCCTGATTCCAGGACCCTGAGACCATGACCTGAGCTGAAGGCAGAGGCTTTAACCCACTGAGCCACCAAGGCACCCCATCCCTCATGGTTTTTTAAATGACTTTATAGAGAGCTAGCAAAGGAGCAGGGGAAGGGGGTCGTGGTGGGGAGGGAAGGGCAGAGGCAGAGAAAATCCCAAGCGGACAACACCTGGTAAGACAGGCAGATATACAAGTAACTCTCACAATGGAAGAAGTGTTTTTAGACTCACAGATCCCAAGAAAGGAGGTCCTGAGAGCCATGGAGGGCCGTCCAGGGAAGCACCAGGTTCGGTCAGGAGAAAGAGGGAGTGAAGGGACAAGAGGGGGAAGACCCTTTATCATGGTTTCCATGGGAAGGGGCAGGTGAGTCCGGGTAAGCACGTTGAAGACTGCCTAGTTTGTGTCATCTCAGTGGGTTCTGTGACACAGTGGTGACTGGAGTAGTCTGTCCCTGCCCCTGGGGTGATCAGGGCAGGGCATAGTGGCCCAGAGTGTAAGAGTTTCTTACAAGAGGTGGTTGGGGGTCAAGGCTCTGAATTAGTTGCTTTACATGTGAAAGGTTTGCTGGCAGGCAAGCTGTTGACCATCTCTAGGAATTCAGTAAGCCTGCCAAGGACAGTCCCTCCAAAGTCAGCAAGGCCTGAGATGTCAAAGCCTTAAATACAGAGGGTAGAAAATATGGTTATTATATTTGCCATAAACAGAATTTGAGCCCTCGTAATAAGTCCATTAAGGTTAGCCAACCGGTGCCTCTTAGCAACATTAGAGTTCATTCAGAACCTATGTTGTAGAGGCACAAAAGCCAGTCGGCCTCCTTTTATTTTGCCAATTAAGTTATTTTAGTAAATATTGGATATCCTTTTTTTCAAAGATTTTATTTATTCATTGGAGAGAGAGAGAGAGCAAGCACATGTGATAGAGCAGGCCCCAGGGGAAGTAGCAGGGAGAGGTAGAGGGAGAAGCAGACTGACTCCTTGCCCAGCAGGGAGCTTGATATGGGGGTCTATCCCAGGATCCTGGAATCCAGACCCAAGCTGAAGTCATCGACTAACCATGTGAGCCACCCAGGTGCCCCTGTAAATTTTGGATTTACAGTTGGGTCCAATATTGAACCTATGTTGAATTAGTCGGGGTGGGTGGGGGGAGGGTTCTGCCTCCTGTATTCAGATTTCTCTCTTCCACTCCTCCTATGCTTGGGTTGGTTTCTTCCTGGAAGAAGAAACCCCTGTGGGGTGGGGGAGTGTCTTTTTACCCTGCTCCTCTTTCTCGGTTTTTTTGTTTCAGAGAGTCCCAAATCAGCATCATCAGCCTTGGAGCTTCTGTCGTGGCAATGGTTGTATGGTTTCAAGTCTTCTGGCGTAAGTCAAGGTGGGAATTGATCCCCTCACTGTGCCACAGGGGTCCCCCGTATGTTTCCCCCATACCCCTGAGGATCAGGATCTTGTGCCAAACACATTTAGGCAATGGAGTGGTCAGTGGAAGGGCACAGGACCCACTTCCTAGTCATTGATGAAGCAAAACCATCTTCTGCCAGAGCCCTACCTTCTCTCAGTGTACACTGTTTCCTTTTCCCCCTTTTCCCGCTCTACAGATTCCCTCAGGATAGATTTTCATTTCTAGCCACATAAAGTCACGAGATTTTGTTTCTGTCCCCATCTCATCACACATGGTGCACATGTTCTGCATGTTAATGGGGAAAGGGAGCTGGGTAGGTCAGCCCACAGATGGCTGTCCTCTTCTTGTGGGAATGCCAATTCATCTCCCCATTTTTGGATTCCACGGCCAGGAAAATCATTCTGTCCATGGCCAGAGTCAGAGCCTCAAGCCCCCGGATCACAAGATGAGTCTATTGACGAGCTGGGGAGCAACAACACTACGAGAAAGGCAAGTGTGCTGGCTGGTGAGGGTTTTGGCACTGGGAGAGAAGTGGAATACCAAACGCCCCCCCCCCCCACTTTCCTGTTTTTCATCAGCTCGTGGGCCCTGGGCTGCCATGGATGTCTACCTGAAAACCTTGAGGGCTCAGGAAGACACACTGTAACAGGGAGAGGAGTGGCAGCTCGGATTCAGGCAAGGACACTCCCATTGCCTCAAACACAGTGACTCGGGAGGCAGCCCGGGAGTCATTCTTACATTTCCCTGGGGTCAGTGCCTCCCTGCTTTGCACCCACAACACCGAGGGTCATCCCCGGACTGTGCTTGGGGTGTGCTTTCCCCCATAGTACCTGTACGTCAGCCCCAAGACAGGGCCATCACCCAGACCCTGGAACTCAAGCACACCAGTCAGCATGTCCTCTGGCAACCTCAGGGGGGAGCCTTGGAGACCAATGCAGGCCACATGCAGGTCACATAGGGATACCTCTCCCCCAGATACAGTCAATTCTCATTCATTCTCACCTTGTTGGCAAGGATGGGACATTAGTTTGGAAATGGATGGCGACCTCCATTTGAGAGAATAGAACACGAGCCAACACACCAGCTTGCCAGCGATTGCTGGTTCCCTCCCAGATCGTGATCGTCACCTCTGAAGCCAGTTAAATAGCAAAGGAGCAGGTCAAGCTGACCCCATGTCCTCATTTAATGAGGGGACACCCTGTTTGTGATGCCACTTGTTTTAATCACCTTCTCCTCAGGTCCCTGATGAGAGATTCCTGCTCCAGACGTTTGGGGATCCCCTGATACCCGCTACGTGTGATTAACAACAGTTTACTAGTCACAGATACTCACACTTCAGGGGAGGAGGATACCACACACTGTGCAGGATTGCACAGAGATTGCACTTGGGAACAGAGAGAAGGAGCAGGGCCTTGGAAGGCAAGACTTGGTTGAACCAAGAGGGCAGGTCACGTCCTGGTTCCCGTGGGAGGGTATGAGTGGCTTCCTTGAAAAATTCAGTGGGCTTCTAGAGAACTGAACGCTGCTCCCCAAAAACCAATAGACTCTATGTCTGGTCCCTGTGATGAGAAGGGTGTTTGGTTAAGAGACCTCCCCTGTGACAGAGAGGGAGAGGAGAACATGCATGATGCCATTTGAGTCCCTCCTTGATCTTCCAGGTGTCAAGACAGCCCTTAATACAGAATCTTAATTTCAGGCCTTATGCCACAAGAGGGTACAACAAAGTGATTCTTACCTTATGTAAAGGTAAGTTGTATTCCTATGCTAGCAATGAATATGTGGGCTCCACAATCAAACACATATTCACAATTACTTGTACAAAGACACTACTTCGGGATAAATCTAACAGTGCATGTCCAGACATCACATGCTGAAATCTATTTAGCAATGATACAGGAAATCGAAGATATAAATAAATGGAGAGATACACCATGTTCGTGATTTGGAAGACTAAGCGTTGTAAAGATGTCGATTCTCCCCAGACTGATAGAGTTAATGCCGTTCCTTTCAAAGTCCTGCCAGCCTTGTTTGTTTTTGTTGAGATAGACAAAAATATTCCAAAATGTATGTGGAAGGACAAAGGAATTAGTTTCAAAAACAATTTTGAAAATACTACTAATGTGGGAACACAGTCTATGGAGATTCAGAACTTATTAGTAGTTATAATAAGGAAGACTGTGTGGTATTTGCAGGACAGACACATAGAACAGAGCAGAACAAAGAACCCAGGAATAGTCCCCACAAATAAGCCCAACTGCGTTTTGAAAAAGGCGCTAAAGCAACTCCATGGGAGAAAGCTTGGTTTTGTACTGCCTACAGCCTTCTAAAGCTTGTGATGAAGTCAGAGAGGCCAAACTCAGAAAACAGCAGCAGCAGAGGAGGAGGATGGTGGTGTGACCCAGGCCCTCGGAGGTGGGAATGGGGAAGGAGAGAGAGTGTGCTTCCGGGGTTGTGTGAGCAGGGCCCAAACAGCTATCCCGTGATGCTTTGCGAAGGCCGAGGGAGCGGGGAAACTGTCCAATCAGCGTCTGGGCACAGGCGCCAATGAGCGGGAAGGCTGTTGGGACAGCTGACGTGGGCGGGTCACCGAGACGCCTAGGCTGAGCGCGGGGCGACCAGCTTCCATTTTCCAGCCTTCTGTGAGGCTTGCTTCTTGCCTGGCGTCTGCAGATCCCGCTTCCTTGCCCCGGTGGGTACAGAACCTCCAGACCCATGACCACTGGCCTGAGGATGCCCTTTTTCGCCTCCTGTACTTCCTCCTCAAGGTCGACTCAAAGGATGAGGGAGTGAGCGGCCCCTGGGATGATGCTTCTCTGCGCAGAGGTACCTGTGGGGCATGATGTCAGGACCCCGTGTCCCTGGGGACTGGGGCCTTTCTGGGAGGCAGCCTGTGTCTCAGGAATACACTGGATTGCCAAAAGGTATCTGTCAGCTCCTCCGCCCCTCGTTTCGCACCTGTGAGGAGCCCAGAGCAGGGCTTCCTTTATGGAGCTGCTAATTCTCTCACGTGTGTTGTGAGAAAGGGGGAGAGGGAATGTGGCCTGAACCAGGCACATGGGCTTTCGGCCTTCTTGGGGCTCAAGTCCTGCTGAAAGACCGACGTGAAGCAAGTCAGTGTAGTGTTGATGGGGGAGAAGTTCCGGTTCTCCCTCTGGAATAGTTACATTCCACTAGGGGTTGTCAGGGTCCCCACTGTGCCCCTGAGATAGGGCCAATCAGGTGTGTGTGTGTAGGGGGAATGGCCTTCCTTTTGGGTGGGTGGTGGGCATGAAGTGACTGGAAAGCATGATCAATAGGACTGACAGGATATGTGAGGGACTCACCTCCTGGTTGGAAAAGACAGGAAGGAAATAATGACCCGTGAAATTCATCATTACTCTTTTGCATTGAGTGCTGAGAAATACAGCGTGGGTTAGAGTTTGTCCTTTACTGAGTAGTGTTTAAGCTGAGACCAGAAAGCTAAGAAATAAAGGCGGATGTGGGAAGGTGTTCAGTTAGAGCAGGGAAGGATGTGTACTGTTACAGGAACTGAGAGAATGTCCTTGAAGCTGGGGACACGTGGGGACTGTAGGGTGGGGAAAACCAAGGTTTGCGGTGAAGACTTGGACTTTTTGTAGGTTCTTGGAGACTAAGCATAGTGATTTAAAACATCATGTCCAGACCCAAGCTGATCCTAGCTCTGCCTCTTACGAGCCGTGTTACTAAACCATTGTAGGTCTCAGTTTCCTGATGGGAGAAATGGGGATGATAATAATCCCACTTCATAGATGATTGTAAAGATGAAATGATATTTAACGTTAATAAAACCCTCAGAGCCATGTCTGGCATATAGTAGGTGTCGGTGGTTGATTCAAGAAATAAATAGGGGCGCCTGGGGGGCTCAGTGGGTTAAAGCCTCTGCCTTCGGTTCAGGTCATGATCCCAGGGTCCTGGGATCCAGCCCCACATCGGGCTCTCTGCTCAGTAGGAGCCTGCTTCCCCCTCTTTCTCTACCTGCCTCTGCCTACTTGTGATCTCTCTCTGTCAAATAAATAAAATCTTTAAAAAGTTAAAAAAAATACATCCATAGATAAGTTTTGAAGACCGGGAGGCAGTCTGTGGTGACATTTGTGAACTTCAATGGATTCTACTGAACTTCATTTCTTCTTCAGCTTTCAGGTGCTGTGGACCACACTGTCAATTCAACACGCTGTTGAATTAGAAGTAATTTTTCTCATATTGACAGTTATTTGCCAAGAGAATCCGAAGTGCCATTGAAATGATGAGAGGGAAAGAAAATGCTTTTCAGTAGCATATCACAATTAGGTGTATTTAAAATTTCCTGATGAATTGATATTTAGTATTTGTTGGTAACACTTTGTGCAAACTTGCTTACTTAACGTAAATTGACTGTAGAGTAATTCAGACTCAGAATAAGGACAGAGAGGTAGTATAACTAGAGCTTTGGCTTTCCTTGACTCTCTGTGGGATAGCTTTTATAGTTTCTCTGTTCTTCTCTGTTTCCAATGCCTTCCTGTGTCTGCTGCCTAAGCATCGTAGGGGAAGTTTGGGTTTAGAATTGTAGAGACTAAATCGTTGTACCCAACCCAAAGTGTAAATCAGCAAACTCGAAGGACTTTTCTTTTTTTTCTTTTTTTTTTTTTTTAAGATATTCATTTGTTTGTTTGAGGAACAGAGTGAGAAACAGAACAGGAGCTGGGGAGAGGACCAGAGGGAGAAACCGAGTCTCTGCTGAGAGGGGAGCCTGATGTGGGTCCTATTCCAGGGACTCCAGGATCATGAGCTGAGCCGAAGGCAGGCGCTTACCTCACTGAGCCAGCCTGGCACCCAGCCTGTGGGGCTTTTTAAAAGAAAAGACAGATGCTTACATCCTACTCTAGACTCACCGAGTCAGAGCCATGTGGGATAGGCCCCAGGGTACAAGGACCAAGCATGTTTGCCATCTGGATGTGTTTCATGAAAGCTTTTTTGGCACTGGGCTTTCTGTCATCTGAAGAATCATGCAGCGAGATTGGGAGGACCCATAAATTAACGTTTGATGACATTTAGCAGGGCTCTGTCCTTCAGGGTCTGGGATATCGTGATCTGCATGTTTGGTGAGGTGTGTTACATCCTTAGCTCTTGTCAGAAAGTTATGGATTATTTTTTTCTTTTGATTTGTTTATAAATTTTATGTATTTAACAGAGAGCGAGCCAGAGAGCATAAGCAGGGGGAACAGCAGAGGGAGAGGGAGAAGCAAGCTCCCCGCTGAGCAGGGAGCCCAACAAGAGGCTGGATCCCAGAACCCTGAGTCAGGACCTGATCTGATATCAAGAGTCGAACGCTTAGCCAAACTGAGCCACCCAGGCACCCTTACAGGACCTGATGTCTTATGAAAATAAATTGCAAGGGCTAAAGAAAGAGAAGGGAGAAAGTGAGGCCTGTAATTAAAAGAGGCTTGAGGGGTGCCTGGGTGGCTCAGTTGGTTAAGGCCTCTGCCTTCGGCTCAGGTCATGGTCTCAGGGTCCTGGGATCAAGCCCCGAGTCGGGCTCTCTGCTCGGCAGGGAGCCTGCTTCCCCCTTTCTCTCTCTGCCTGCCTCTCTGCCTGCTTGTGATCTCTGTCTGTGAAATAAATAAATGAAATCTTTAAAAAAAAAAAAGAGGCTTGTGACACCTGTTAGCCAATCTCAAGGTATTGGTCTTATTCTCACTCAGGACTTAACAAATACATAGAGTCAAAATATTTATGAGATAATTAGATAAATTTGAACTCTGACTTGACATGTCATGATATTGAGAAATTATTTTGAAATGTTTAAAGAGTGATGATAGTTTTGTGGGTATATCTATGTGTGTGTCCAGCAAGGGCAGTTTTGCTTCCTAGGAGACGTTTGGCAACGTCTAGGACATATTCGGTGGTCAGAACCAGGAGTGAGGAAGAGGCTACCCTCATGTGTATGGAGACCAGGGGTGCTGCTAAGCACCATGCTATGCTCAGGACAGCGCCCTCAGCAAAGAATGATGGGACCCAAGATGTGGGGAATGCCAAGGTTGTGAAACCGTGTTCTGGAGACACGTGTTGAAATAGCTGTGCATCAAATGATAGGATGAAGATATTTGCTCCAAAATGTTATGGGGGTTGTGGGGATGGGCCATGAGTTGAGAATTATTTAAGTGAGTGAAGGGAGTTCCTTATACTATTCTCTCTACTTGGGTGTGTGCATATCTATCTATCTGTATGTTTATGTTGTATATATATGTGTGTATGTGTGTGTATATAGTATGTGTGTATATTATATATAATTGTAAATTTCCATAACAAAAGCTCACAAGCTTACTACCAGTGAGGTAGAGACTATTCACGTGGTGCCTGGTGCCAGCAGGTGGGGAGGGTGGACATGCTGAGATGGTGGGTTTGCAGGAGTGGCAGCAGTGGCGTCCTTACCAGGCTCAGTCTGCAGTGGGATGTTGGTGGTGTCTGGCTGACTAGCTTCTCTTTATGCCTGTTGTTTTTTTCATTTTTTTGCCTTGTTCTTTGGGCTTCCTAATAGCCTTTCAGTAAATTCTTTTTCTGTTTAATTCAGTCAGAATCAGTTTCTGTGAAGCAAGAATAATGACTTAACACAAGGAAAGTGTTAAATGAAGCTGATGTATAGGGAAAAGGTGATCTGATAGACTGTGGGAGGAGAGAGAGGAATTAGGAGAAAGAGATATATAAAAAATATATGTTCATTTATATATCTAACAACTAAAATTTACAGAGTTTGTATATATATATATAGATAGATAGATATATCTATATGCACATACATGTCTATATAATATTTGAGAGAAAGAGAATCTCATGGTTTCTGTTTTTCTTGTTCTTAACTTCTATTCCTCTCAAGACCACAGTTTAATTCTTGTCCAGGGATATTATGAGATAGCCCCATATTTCTTTATATAAGAAACTCTCCTTTCTACTTAAATAAATGCAAGTGGTCTTCTGTCACCTATAACCCACAGAAGCTCAGCATAGTTTAGATGATGACATGCTCACCTAACCACCTTTTTGCTATACCTGCTTTTGCTCACCTCTGTGCAGAGGTTCCACAAATGTCTGTTTAGTGGGCACATGATTGTCATTTGGCTCTAGACAAGGAACGAATGTGCTGTTCATGGCAGCACAGGCACTCTGGTCTTCTTGGCCTTTCAAATAATCATTGTAAGTGGAAACACTTATTGAGAGTTCATTCTGTCGATCCTGCCTGTCTTTCATAGTTCTGCAAGCAAGCCTCAGTCTCTCTGAACACCTCTGACTGTAGAGTCCTCAGTCCTTGGGTTTGTGCGGCACAAGGAATGAATGAATCCAGCGGGGTCCCTTGAGAGACAGCCTGCCGGCCTTTCCTGGTGGGTGCTATACCGACAGACAGAGGCCATTCCAACTTCATTGAGGAAGGTGGCATATAAGGTGGAAGAGTGTACAGGCAGGGTAGCCTGGGTTTTCTGAGAACAGGCTTTGAGTCAAATAGCCTTAGACTATCACCAACCCTAATTCTACCCTGTGCTCCTGTGCTTCCTTAGGCATGGTATTTAACCTCTCTATGCCTCAGTTTCCTTGTCTGTAAAATGGTCTGTTTTAAGGATTAAATGAAAAAAAAATACATATACATACATAAATTCAAGGAGAAGATGACACATGGGGAGCACTCTAGAAGTGGTACTTTTATTATTACTCAACATTGTGGTTAATATTATCATAGGGAAGTTCTTCCAGTGTAAAGAGCATGAAGCAGGAGATCCTCCATGTAGAGGATGGTCAACTTTTTAGCCCCTTGCAGACCCTGCAGTTTCCATGATGCCATTTACTCATCAGCTCAGTGATCTCGTGCTTAGGTGACCCCTTCTGGGCCAGCACATTAAGTATGCAGCCTTGGTAGCTCCCAGGGGCCTGGTCTGGTGGGGAGGGTTTGTGTGTTTGAGCTCTTAGGTCCTGGCTGCCTGGACTCTACCACCTTCTACCTGTGTGACACTCAGTACCTAATAACCCTGTGACAGAAAGTAATTTGGGCTATCCGGTAGGGTTGTTGGTGACAATTAGATGGAATGATACATATAAAATGCCTGGCACATGTCAAGAAATGTTTCATCTCATTCCATTTTCTTATTCTTTTTTACTAGTTCCCAGAACACCCATTTCTACCCGTTTCTGTTTCAGAGAGGTGAGGTGATTTGCTGAAGGCCATACTGTTAGGCGAGTGAGTTGAGGAAAAGACATTGCAGGTGTTGTGAAGAGCACGAGTAAAACTGGGGAGTGAGGAACCGCTGTGAAGCTGCAGGTAACCGGGTGTGGCTGGAGAGCCAGATGTGGGTGAGGGAAGGGTGCAGGAAGAATTCAGGAAGGACTTTCGATGCTCTGTGCTGAAAGGCAGTGGGTCCCTGAGGGGTTTTTAAGTTGGAGAGACCTCATTTAATTTGCATTGTCAGAGCATTCCAGAGGAGAGGTTGGAGGAGGAGCCAGTAGAGACAGAGTGACTCCAGACGAGGAGGATCTTCTCTGAGGGATCAAGGCAGCCAGTGCAGAGGGTTTGAAGCAGGAGTGATACGATCTGGGTCCTTAAGGAAGGCACAGCACACTGGGGAAGAAGAGGCCCTCATGGGAGGGGAAATGACATAGTACAGTGCCCAGCACGGATGCCAAGAGCATGCAGCCTGGAACCGCCAGTCACCCAGACCTATGGTGCTAGGTCCCATATGCACGGAGCAGTGCATTCAGATCAGATGGGATCAGAGCAACAGATTCTCCCAGTTCTGCCTTGGTCAGTAGAACTCAGGAGTTAGCTTTCTAAAGTCCTGCTTTATTATGGCTGCTCTCTCTTCCCAAGGGGTATGTGTGTGTGTGTGTGTGTGTGTGTGTTGGAACAAGGGACCAACATCTTAGTCACCGAACCAGGAGAGAAACCTTATTTTTCTCTGTGAGATGCTACCTGCCTCCAGCCTTCAAAAGAGAGTGCAGCATTTTTTGTCACCAGGCAGATGTGATTCCAAGTGCACGGCCCTGCCACGTCACCGTACGACCTTGAGAAGCTCACCTCATCTCTGTGTCCTCGGTTTCCTTATAGAGACAATGGGAGTTATTATGCTGTCTTCTTCCTAGAGTTGCTTTAAAGATGAGATAGTGCATGTGTACACATTATCTCAGAACATAGCGTGAAGTGCAAAATGAACATTAAGCATTGTTTCTTGCCTTGTCATTTGTGGCCTTATGCCCAGGTCAGATAGTTTGGTTCCCATCCTGACATCAAGTCGTGAGAGCCATTTTGTTTTCCATACAGATTTCAGTGACTACAAGAGAGTCTGAATACAAGACCAAACAGACTTGAATTGTCCTCAGTGGTCCAGAGCCTCCGATTTCCAGGAATGGTTCAAGGGTCCCCCTGGGGGCATAGACCACATGGAACTTACTTGGGAGCTTTCTTGGACTTGGTGACCCTTCTCACTGTGATAATGACACAGCTGAATTTCCCAGCAGTGATCATTAATCACAGCAGCCACTGACCCCACAAAAGATGGAGCTGAGCTCTTTCCAGGCATCCAGGACAAATATGGTTCCTGCTTATGATCCTTGGTTTCAGTCCACTAGGGGGAGAAGAAGAAGCAAATCCCCCCTTTTCCATGGAGTGGGTCATGGGTAGATATAGACCATGGATTAGCTTCCAACTTCCCTTACCTCAAAACCTCAGCCCTTGCTTCCTTCCACCCTCTCTGCCCCTCAAATCATAACAAATGCTGACATGCTGGGATATGTTTGATGGGGTTGAGAGGGATGAAAGGCAAAAGGGGAGCAAGGATATATCCCATATCTTCTCACATATTCACCGTATGTGAATTCCAGTTTTCCCATAGATTTATCACCACCCTATGTGGTAGATACTGTCATTCCCATTCCCACTTTAATTTTAGGTGAAGAAACTAAAGGTGAGAAAGGGGAAGAAGTAAAGTGCCCCTGACACACAGCTACCAAGAGAGTCAGTGGTACCGTATCATCCTTCCTCCTGTTGGTTCTAGCAGTTGTTTCACGATTCCATTTAAACAGGTCGGGAAACAGGCTAGAGGATAGTCAAGGAGCCACAGTGAAAAAGAGGTAGCGATGGATTTTGACCTCAGGTCTGTAGTCTTTAACCCTTGGCTACCTCCTGTATACAAACATCATCCTTGTTACTCGGAGTGTGATCTTTGAACCAGCAGCATCTGTCATCACCTGAAAATTGTAAAACGTGGCTTCCTAGAACGCATTTAGATCCACTGAATCCGAGCTGCATTGCCACACAACATCCATGGGATTATGGGAACTCTGATGTTTGAGAAGCAGCAGTCTGTGTAGTTCATCCCAGCCATGAAGGACACTTGCTAAGGGCAGAGGCAGTGTGGCTGCCTGTCTCTGAAGCTGGCCCCAGGCATCCCACCCCCCTCCCTGTGTATGTAACACTCCTCATACCATAGGGCAGAACTTGTGTCCCCTGAATCTGTACTGTTCCATGACTGGCTTTAGCCACTAGAAGGCACTGGAAATGGTGTCCTGGGATTTCTGAGCAGTTTCCACTTCTTGCCTCTCAGAACCCAGATGCCATGCTGTGAGAAGCTGAGGCTGCATGGAGAAGACACGTGGGTGAGACGTGAGGCACTAAACCCAGTGAGGCACTAAACTTCCGTAAACCCAGTGAGGAAGAAGATCCCTAGTCAAAGAGGGGAGTAAAGAGCTATAGTTTGGATCTTCAGACTGACCATTCTAATACTTTGAGTCCCCAAGGAAGGCTGTGTTTTAATTGTGTCCAGTCAGGAAAGATCAGACTTTGTATCAGTGGGCCTCAGTGTGAGAGAGCACTATGTAGTAATGGAAGGAACTGAGTGGGCATCGCATCGTTTCTGGCTGCCCTGGAGTATGGGCTATCTTGAGTGTATCTAACCTTAATTAATGGAGGCTATGGTTCCCGGAGTGGATCTGTCTGGGCTTAGAAACTAAGAGCAATTTTGGGGGCACCTGGGTGGCTAGGTTGGTTAAGAGACTGCTTTCAGGGTGCCTGGGTGGCTCAGTTGGTTGAATGACTGCATTCGGCTCAGGTCATGATCCCAGACTTCCAGGATCGAGTCCTGCATTGGGCTCCTAGCTCCTTGGGGAGTCTGCTTCTCTCTCTGACCTCTGTTATGCTCTCTCTCACTCATTCTCTCTCAAATAAATAAATAAATAAATAACTTTAATTTATTTTTAATTTTACTTAAAATTTAAAATTAAAAAAAAAATTTTCTAAAAAAAAAAAAAAAGAGACTGCTTTCAGCTCAGGTCATGATCCTGGAGTCCCTGGCTGCAGTCCCTCATTGGGCTCCCTGCTTAGAGGAAAGTCTGATTCTCCCTCTGAATCTCTCCCCTCTCATGCTTTCTCTCTCTGTCTCTCTTCCTCTCTCTCTCTCAAATAAATAATAAAAGTAAAAATCTTAAAAAAAGAGCAATCCTGAACATTACATAATTCTGAAAGGCAAGCACCCTCTTACATTTCAACATACAACTGGTATCTCCCCACAAGCATCATGTGATTAAAATAACTTGCAAAGCCAGTTTTATATTTAAGGAAGACCTTTAAGCTTCAACCATGTTAGGAACTATCTGGTAACAAGTGAAAAAAAACTCTTGATAGAAGTATTAGTGTGGAGGCTCCTAGCCCCACCCCCAAAGCGACTGTCCAGGACCCCTGTATGGAGCTAGTCAGGAATAGTACCAGTGGGTGTAGCACAAAGTCACAGAAGTGTCCCTGAGTGAGGCTGCAGCAGTATGAGGCCAGGCCATCTGTTCCTCTAAGATGGACGCGTCAGTCCATCTTCTCTTGATGCTGCTGAGATTCGATTCACCCAAGTCCAGCAGCTCCGAGTGACTGATCGTCACGTGTCCTTTGAATGTTACTTGGCTGTTGGCAGGGAGAGAAAGTGCTGCTTGTGTGGAGTTAGAGGAACCAAACCCATATGATAAGGATTTTGCTCTGAAACCCTATTTAATGAATTTTTGGCATTAAATATTAATCTTGAGAACTTGAGTCATGTGAACGTGCAACTGAAAACAGATCCCTTGTTAGTAAAATCTGGGATTCCATCGGCAAAGCTGAGGTTGATCTGGGGACTGCAGGGTAAGTGTTCAGGTGACCCCTGGCTTTTGGTGGGCCTCTACAGGGGGCCAGTGGGATTGAGATGTCCCCATGGCGAAGCTCTCTGAAGGAGCAGCTGGATCCCGGGCCAATGGAGGGAGTCCGTTGTGCCACCCAGCGTGTCCTTTAAGGAACTGCTCATGTGTCCTAGTCCCCCTTTTCCAGAAAACAAATCATGAACTCAGTATAAGGAATGATGAATATGTAATGATGGAGAATAGTTCTGTGATTTTGGGCAGACTGAAGAAGGGTGAGCAGTTCCACGAGGGTGGAAATTGATTCATCTGGCTTCCTTTGGTTCTAGATAATTTTCTATTTGTAATATAGAGGTTGTGTTAAACAACCTTCAAGGCATTCCTGTCCTCCACTCTGCCGACTCCAACCCTCCCCTTTTCTCTTCTTTGTCTTTCTCTGACTTCCACAGGTATTTACTGAATGAATACCTGCTTTGTGTCACCTCCTGTGCTGGGGGCAAAGGATGAACTCTGCAGGTAGCCACTAGCCTTTTGTGCCTCACAACCCCATGGGGAAGGGGGGGAGATACAAGTTAGTAGTCCTAGGAATCGTCGCCAGTGTTTACTGAACAAGTTCTGCATCCCACCTGCTATTCCGAATGCTTCCCATGAGTGAACTCACTTAGCCCTCATAGGAACACTACGAGAAAGGGATTCTTAGTATTACCCATTGTACAGATGAGGAAACCAAAGTGCAGAGAGGTTAAGTAACTTGCCTGGTGTCACACAGCTGGTAAACTGGCATCAAGCAGTCTGGTTCTTGAATTCACATTCTTCAACATGTGGCATATACAGCATGAGAAGGAGTATAAGAGAAGAATTGCAAGGGTTCCAGGGGCTCCTGGAAGAGAGGCACTGTGTGTTGTAATGGAGGTGACGTTGGTGTGTTTGGAGAAGAGAAAGCCAAATGTTGTGATTAAAGGATACAGTATCTTACAGAATGAGAAAAATCCCGAACAGGATATGTAGCTCCCAGGTTCTCACGAAGGCACCCAGCTACCAATGATACGGCCCGAGCCGTGACTGGATCCCCTCAGGTCCTCAAGGAAACTTCCTTTGGTCCTCATCATGGACATCCTGTTCCCTCTTCACATTTTGGGAGAAGCTGACCCTTTGGCTGCCTGCCCACCCAGGATGGCTCCCTGATGACACCTAGCACATTCTTCTCTGTTGACAGTGGGGTGAGGTGAACCGAAGGGCAGTTTCCCAGGACTGTCATTGCCCAAAGGACCAAGCCTCATGCCTGCATGGAGATTCTTCTTGTAGCCCCTAATCCAGTCTTCCTGCCAGCTGGGGAGTTTGGGAGGGGTTTCTGGAGAAGGTGAACAGGAATTTCTAAGTGCCAGCAGTTGTGAGGAAGGGAAGAGAGAGTGGGGGACATGTGGGGGAAGTGCATGTCATTGTGCAGGAATGAGGGAGGATGCCAGAAGCAAGAGCAAGTCTTCAGGGATGGAGCATCAGAGACCATAGTGTATGGGGTCATGCTCGTATGCTCCTGAGTTTGGGCTGTGTCCAGTGAGCAGCAGAATATCTAGATACTTCTGGAAAGGCCTTGTGTAACTCTTCCAACTCAACTTTTTGCTACTTATGTGGCTTCTCAGAATTGAGATTTGCTTTGTAGTCTCCCTTACAGCATGGTTTAGCCATGTGAATAAGTTCTGATCAATAGGTTGTGAGCAGAAATGCTGTGATGAACCTCTAGGTCATGCCTCTGAAGGGCAGGATGTGCTCTCTTCATTCCCCCTGGGTCCTCACTGACATGGGCTGGAATGCAGGCAGGGGGATGAGCCATCCTGGACCACACCATCAAGGGCAAACCCCATGTGTGGAAGAACAGCACCATGACGGGAGGATCCTGGGCCACACCCACTCTGGAGCCTCTTTACTGGCCCTTACCTGCTTGTTCCAGATTGTTTCATGAGACATCAAGGAGGTTCTTATTTAAGCCAATGTCCTGAGTCTCAGTAACAGAAGCCGTATGCAGTTGTATCTTTGCACCATACAATGCATGTATATCCATGCATAATTCTGGTAAAGGCAATTTCTTCCCTGTAGAATTGGAATGTCTCCAGTTCGATATCTGCATGTTCTCCAGCTCAAAAGACTCTGCCTGGAGTGTTGCAAAGTGTCTGGTTTATTTGGAAAGGGAAAGATGTGAGGTTGACAGTGTTGAGGAGCTAGCTGTCGGGCCATGTGAGATGTCCAGGAGAGGAAAAATGGGGTGCCTTCTACCTAGAGACCTGACCACCAGTGTATGACCTTGACCAAGTCCTCCCTGCCCACTTCCCACCTAGGCTGTACTTTCTTCCCACTAGAATGAAGCAGTTGGACTATTATCCCTATAGATCCTTTCCAGTTCAGAGGTTTGGTTTTGCATTATTAGTTCTCTTGTTTTCTGGCCCCTATAAATTCTGAATATGTTCTCAAGAAGATGAATCCATCTGGGAAGGCTATGGGTCCTGGTGTTTCAGGGTGGATGCTGTGGGAGTGAAGACCTGGAGCCAGCCATTTGCATAAAAGCCCATGGACCCTCTGCTTCAGGTGCTCTGAATGTTTGAGGACTTGGGCTGTCCTGCTGTCCTGCTGACTTAGCCACAGATTATGTGGCATGAATTTGCTTCACAGTGTTAGGGTGCAGAAAACTCACATTCTTCATTTTCCTAAGTGAAATGAAATCTGGCTCTGAGCCCCCACTCTCAAGACTGGTGGGATGGGCACTATCTGTCATCATTGGGCTGCCTGCCCCACAATGAGATGGTATCAATCCTAGAGCTTCTGTTGGTGCCAGCAGGGGTGTGGTCCTCAGGTGTCCATTGTGGGAAGCGCTGTGTGCAGTGGCTCAGTGGAGCTGTGGCTCAGATAAGGACCTCCCCGTGGCCTTGAAAGTCTCATTCTTGGTCATGACCCCTAGGATTCAAGTGTTACCCCATCCAAGGGGTGCCTCCTTTGGGACCCTGTAAGGAGAAGAGCACAGGTCTCCAGCACTTCAGGTGTGGCTTGCTGTGTCCTCTTGGTCCTGGGAACTCCAGTTCTTGGCCAGAGTGATGCTCTCCTGTCCTCCATTCACCCACCTGCTCTTTTCTCCTTGCTCCTCTACAGTGACCCCCACTTAATTCTGTGCTCAGTCTGACCTGCCCACTATGGACAGGAGGGACTCCTGGAAGTCAGAGAAGCTCTGACCATTCCTTCTCTCCACCCCAAGACTGGCTTAGACCTTCAACGGACCCTCTCCCGGAGAAATATGATTTGAGCCTCATGTGTAATTTAAAATTTTCCTATGCCACCTGAAAAGAGTATTATAAAATGGATGAAATTTTAAAAAATTATTTATTTATATTTATTATTATTGTTTTCCTTAACTGAGTTTATTCACAATATTATCATTTGAGCATGTAATGAGTATGAACGTATTAGTGAGATATTATGTATTGGTTGGTCATACTACTCCATTGAACTCCAGTGTGAATTTTACACTGACGCCTGGTCTCAGCTTGGACGAACCACATGTGGAGTGCTCGGCAGCCCCATGTGCTAGTGGCTCCCACACTGGACCGTGCAATCTTCGTACAATACAGCAGCAGCAAAATGTGGCTGGGAGGATGGGTGAAACAGCTGAAGGGGATTAAGAGGACACTTATTGTGGGCAGCACTGAGTGATGTACAGAACTATTGAATCACTGTGTTGTACATGTGGAACTAATAGAGGGCTGCATGTTCACTACACTGAAATGAAAGGTAATTAATGAAAAAATAAAGTGACGAATTCAGTGGCATTTAGTACATTCACAGGGTTGTGTGACCATCACCTCTAGCTCCAGAACATTTTTGACAAGAAACCCTGTGCTCATTAAGCAGTTTTCTCCCCATGCCCCTACCTTCAGTCCCTGCCAACCCATCATCTACTTTCTGTCTCTGTGGATTACCTATTTGGGATATTTCAGATAACTGAAATCATTTGATATGTGATTTTTATGTGACTGGTTTCCTCTACCTAGTGTAGTGTTTTTCCAATTCATCAGTGTTGACATCTGTCAGTACTTCATTTGTCAGGTGGGGTTCCATGTATGGATGTGCCCCATTTGTTTGTCCATTTCTCCATTGATGGATACTCATAGTCTCTTAATCAGTTTGAAGTTTGGAGGGGCGCCTGGGTGGCCTAGTGGGTGAAGTATCCAACAAGAGTTTGGCTCAGGTCATGATCTCGGGGTCATGGGATAGAGCTCCAAGTTGGCCCCTGGCAAAGTGAGGAGTCTGCTTGGGATTCCCTTTTTCTCTCCTCTGCCTTTTCCCACGTTCTTGCTCACTCTCTGTAACGAAATAGATAAAATCTTAAAAGAAAAAAAAAAAAGAAGTTTGGATACAAACTAACAAAATGGTGGCTTGAATACCCCCACATTCATAGTGGCATTATTCTCAATAGACAAAAGGTGGAAGTGCCCTGCATGTCCCTCAGGAGATGGAAGGATTCTATAGTCTTAAAAAGGAAGGAAATGCTGACCCATGGTACCACATGGATGGACCTTGAAGTTGTTACACAAAGCGAAATAGGGCAAAAGGGCAAATACTGTCCAATTCCATTTATGAAATGCCTAGAGTAACCTAGATAATAGAGACAGAAAGTAGCATGGTGCTTACTGGGGACCAGAAGGAGGAGAGAACGCGGTGTTGTTTCATGAGAACAATAGTTTCAGTTTGGGAAGATGGGAAAATTGTGGAGGTGTACGGTGTTGAAGGTTGAACAACAATAGTGTCCTTAGTGCCATTTAAATGTATGCTAAGAAATGAAATGTGTTGATATGTGTATCTTGAAAACTGTTGTCTTGACTCCTACATTGATTTTAAAGAAGTGGCCATTGGCTAGAGGAATTAGGAAAAAGCACGTCTGTTTTCCCCACTCTCACAAAGGAGCTATTCCTGGATCACATTTGAGGTCTTTAAATCTTTGTTCACTGTTAAATTCTTTCCTTTTTTTTTTTTGACTAATGCTAAGGCTTATTTATTTATTTATTTTATATTTTATATAAAAAATAAATATCTTATTTTATATTTTATATAAAATATAAAATATTTATAATATCTTATTATATATTAATAAAATATTTATATAAAATAAAATATTTTATAATTTATATATTATTTTATTTATTTATTATTAACACACAGGTGATAACATAATATTTTATACCCTTGGTTTATCTAAAACACAGCCATGCTCAGAATGGGCACTCCTTGAAGGGAGAATATATGAGAGCTTAAAAAAAATATATATAAGTTGTAAATCTGTGCCATCTGTTTCTGCCCCAGGCCCACCTTGCTTACTATTCTCTTTTCTCAAACAGTATCTGGATGATGGTGGAAAAGGAAAACTGGAAGAAGCCAGAGAGCTGACACAGAATAGGGAAATGAGAAAAAGCAGAAAGACTGCTAGGGTTGATTTATGCGCTAGTCTTAGGGGCTATGGAATGATGAGAACAGAGACAGCCCGGGGAGAGGAGTTTTGAGTTTTGCTGTGCACTAAGGCAGTCTTTTTCCTTTAGCATTTTTAGCAAACGCTGCAGCAGAGATGTAAATTGCCTTTTGATTACTATTTATTTGAATGTCATAAGGAGATGAGGTGAGGCACAAGGTGCCAGGGTCGCCTTTGGGTCCCATTCACATCCCCAGGACCTGGGAAACTGTCCAGTAGTTGTGACAGAGTTGGCGGTATTTGACAGAGGAGTCGATCCTCTGCGTGGTCATTGGGAGCTCATCCTTCCAGCTCCCTCGTTTCTCCTGCGTCCGCCCAACATCTTGTGAATTGCCCTTCTGAAGGGATCCACTGAAAGCAGCAAGGGCGGTTCCCTGTGTAGTGGGAATACTACAGCCGTTGTCACTTAATGTCATCCTGATGCTCTGGGGACAAGCCAAAGCCAGAGAAGAGAGTGGTGGTGACAGAAAGTATGTGGACAATAGCTGTACATCACCTCATTTAGTGCAGGGGGATGTCAGCGTATTCATAAACGTGCATTCAGTCTGAAAGCCAATAATTTAAGTCATTCAAACTCCCATCTCATTGGACCATAAAGCCGCCTTCAGTATTTTGTATAAATGACTCTGTAGAAGGATGAATTCTGTTTACTGAATTGAAAGTCAGGTAATAACCCTGCCACCTACTCTTTTTTTCCTGGCCTTCACAGCCTATGAATTTTGATGCATTACAAAAAGTTCTATGGCAGCAAGATCACTTAAACCAAAAGCTATCCTGGTAATAACACAAGCACCTTTAAACCAGAGAAAAACTCATTTGCCTTTGAGGTTTGATCATTCTTGATTTTATCACTGGTCTGATTTCTTTTCTTGGGAAAAACATTCAGAGTAATACCTTTTTGTTCAAGGCTCCAGGTGTTCCTTGGAATCTACCACTCTATAAAGGACTCACTCTTGGATGCTTTTGGTGAGATGTCTTCCACCTCCACGTTCTGATCTTGGCTTTTCGTGGTCAAGTCTGATGCTGCACTGGTCCAAATGAGGGCCTCTTCCATACAGAAAAGATGCAGGGAGCTTGGCTAGGGAACATCCACGATTGTGTAAAATATAAAACAACAAATTCTTGGAATCCCTCTTAACTGCCTCAGTTTTTCTTTCCTAATTTTGATTTTTCTGCATTGCCTTTTTTGAAGATTCAGCTCAATTATCCTTTCCCTTAGGGAGCTCTGTCTGATTTATTTCCAGGCTAGGTTACATTCTGTGTCTTTCCCATTGGCTTTTTATAGTGAGAATTTGTTGATAGTTTGGATTCTCAGGGTCTTTGATTTCCCTGTGTTTGGAGAATTCCTCCCTCCCTCTCTCCCTCCCTCCCTCCCTTCCTTCCTCCCTCCCTTCCTTCCTCCCTTCATTTATTTGAGTGTTTATTGAGAACCTACTGTGTTCCAGGCACTGTTCTTGGCATTGGGGACACAGCAGTGAATGAAGCAGATGTGCATCCTTCCCTTCTGGAGCTCACATTTGAGTAGAGAGAGACAGATGAGCATATAAATAAATACACAAATAGTGTATGAAATGGTGGTAAGAGCCATTGGGGGGGAAATATAGCATGGGAGGGTGATGACAAATATTAGGGGAAGGAGGCATTAGAGTTTTAAATATAGTGGTCTCACTGAGAAGGTGACTTTTGAGCAAAACCGGGAAAGAGGGCTTCCCCTTACTGTACGAGTTTTGGTGGTGGGAGACAAAGTTGGTCTCCAACTGTAGAAACCAGCAGGTGAGATGCTCATTTTCCCTGCATGCCTTACAGCTAGACTGAAGGTGAGTGATCTAGAATAACTGAATCTTTGGACCCTGGGAAACAAACTGAGGGTTTCAGAGGGGAGGTGGGTGGGGGGATGGAGTAACAGGTGATGGGTACTGGGGGGGGGCATGTGTGGTGATGAGCACTGAGTGTTTTTTTTTTTTTTTCAATTTTATTTTGCTTTTTCAGTGTTCTAAGATTTATTGTTTATGTATCACACCCAGTGCTCCATGCAATACATGCCCTCCTTAATACCCACTGTCAGGCTCTCCCAAACACCCCCTCCAAAACCCTCAGTTTATTTCTCAGAGTCCATAGTCTCTCATGGTTCATCTCCCCCTCCAATTTACATCAACTCACTTCTGTCCTTTACCCAAAATCCTCCGTCTTATTTCCTTATGCTCCACTAAGTAAGTGAAACCATATAATTGACTCTCTCTGCTTAACTTATTTCACTCAGCATAGTCTCCTCCAGTACAGTCCATGTTGATACAAAAGTTGGGTATTTATCCTTTCTGATGGAGGCATAATACTCCATTGTATACATGGACCATATCTTCTTTATCCATTCTTCTGTTGAGGGGCATCTTGGCTCTTCCCACAGTTTGGCGACTATGGCCATTGCTGCTGTGAACATTGGGGTACAGATGGTCCTTCTTTTCCCTACCTCTGTATCTTTGGGGTAAATACCCAGTAGTGCAATTGCAGGGTCATAGGGTAGCTCTGTTTTTAGTTTCTTAAGGAATCTCCACACTCTTTTCCAAAGTGGCTGCACCAACTTGCATTCCCACCAACAGTGTATGAGGGTTCCCCTTTCTCCACATTCTCTCCAACACTTGTTTACTGTCTTGTTAATTTTGGCCATTCTAACTGCTGTAAGATGGTATCTCAATATGGTTTTGGTTTGAATCTCCCTGATGGCTAATGATGATGAACATTTTTTTTCATGTGTCTGTTAGCCATTTGTATGTCTTTTTTGGAGAAATGTCTGTTCATGTTTTCACATGTTTTAATGTGATTATCTGTTTTTTGGGTGTTGAGTTTGAAGAGTTCTTTATAGATCTTGGAAATCAGCCCTTTGTCTGTAGTGTCATTTGGGAAGATCTTCTCCCATTCCGTGGGTTGCCTCTTTGTTTTGTTGACTGCTTCCTTTGCTGTGCAGAAGCTTTTGATCTTGATGAAGTCCCAAAAGTTCATTTTCACTTTTGTTTCCTTTGCTTTGGGAGACCTGTCTTGAAAGAAGTTGTTGTGGCCATTGTCGAAGAGGTTACTGCCTATGTTCTCCTCTAGGATTTTGATAGATTCCTGCCTCACATTGAGGTCTTTCATCCATTTCGAGTTTATCTTTGTATATGGTGTAAGAGAATGGTCTAGTTTCATTCTTCTATACATAGCTACCATTTATTGAAGAGACTGTCTTTTTTCCACTGGATATTTTTTCTGCTTTGTCAAAGATCAGTTGACCATAGAGTTTAAGGTCCATATCTGGGCTCCATACTCTGTTTCACTGGTCTATGGAGCACTGGGTGTTTTAAGCAACCAATGAATCATTGAACAGTATATCAAAAACTAATTATGGGGTGCCTGGGTGGCTCAGTGGGTTAAGCCACTGCCTTCATCTCAGGTCATGATCTCAGGGTCCTGGGATCGAGTCCCACATCGGGCTCTCTGCTCAGCAGGGAGCCTGCTTCCCTTCCTCTCTCTCTGCCTGCCTCTCTGCCTACTTTTGATCTCTCTCTGTCAAATAAATAAATAAGATCTTTAAAAAAAAACTAATTATGTACTCTACGTGGCTAACTGAACATAATAAAAAAACCAAAAAGCTGAGAAAAAGAAAACCAGAATAACTGAATCCAAAGACTTTGCTTTGGGGGGGGTGCCTGGGTGGCTCACTGGTTTAAGCCTCTACCCCTGGCTCGGGTCATGATCTCAGGGTCCTGGGATGGAGCCCTACATCAGGCTCTCTGCTCAGTGGGGGAACCTGCTTCCCCCTCTCTCTCTGTCTGCCTCTCTGCCTACTTGTGATTTCTCTGTCTGTGAAATAAATAAATAAAATCTTTTTTAAAAAGTTAAAAAAAATCCCAAGGACTTTTCTTTGGGATCTGGCAAGATAAAAAGTGAGAGAAGCCATCCTGTCATAGCTGCTGGCTCCAGGGCCGTGGGAGAAGAGGAGTCCAGTGCAGCTTACAGTGTGAATGCTGGATAGTGCTGTTTAACGGACATGGTCAGTGGTCACTGAGCAGGGCTGCAGAGTGTTCACCATGGTCGTTTTGAGACTGGGATACTAGCTGCACTGAGCCTCTGTATTTCTGCCTATTTCCTGAGCTTTGTTATTCAGGCTCTCTGGTGCTTCTGTGAGCTCCCTGAGGTAGATCCAGTAAATTTCTTTCCTGCTTAAATAAGCCAAAATTGGTTTCTCTTACTTGCAGCCAGTAGCTCTGACTGGCACATCCCTATTCCATCCTGTGCTTGCCACCTCTAGTGTTTCTCTCTCAACACGTTGTAATGCCTTGTTTATGTGTGTGTCTCCTGTTTCCTGCAGGCTGTTGAGAGAACACATACTTTTTATTCATCCTCATGGTTCTGGTGTCTAGCCCGGTGGTTGGCACACGGTAGGAGGTTGGTATGCTTTTGTTGATTCTGTGAATGAATAAGAAAAAGAAAGAATAAATGGAATTCCTTGAGTCCATGCTTTTTTTCCACAGCATCCTTCCTTTCAAATAAAATCAGAAGCCATATGCAACCATGATAAGGCACCTTTGTCCCTCAAGTGTAGAGCCCATCTCTTGCAGTGAAACATGCAGATCAAAGGTGAATGCTTTTCTGTTGCTGTCTAAAGCTGCTTTCCACCAGGATGGCACTGCAGAACTCATTGCTTTTGAGGAAAGGACAAACATGGAAAAATTAGTGCTCAATTTCAGTTCAAAAAAGGGAAACTGAAGATCTCTTGCACACAGAATAGAACCAGGACCTATAGACTCTGCTGCAGAATTGATGATCTTGAATATATCATTGACATTGGCCCCAAGATTTTCGTCTGAAAAAGTGTCCCAGTAGGTATAGTCTTGGCTCTTGGCATTCTGGGCTGGATAATTCTTGTTGTGGAAGCTGTTCTGTGCATCGTGGAATGTCTAGAAGCATCCCTGGCCTCGACTCGGTAGACGACAATAGCATTTCCCTAACGGTGACCAACGGTGTCTCTAGACGTTACCAGATATCCCTTGGACATAAAATCACTCTGGTTGAGAACCACTGATTTAGATGCTATTAGATGATAAACAGTTTATAATTTTCTGGGCTGGAGTGAGAGTCGGGGCTCTGCTATCTCCTGGCACCTAGCCCCGTGTGTGGCATTGTGGCAAGCATTCAGTACAAGCTGAACGAGTGAGATGAAATACACAGTTCCTTCCAGCTAGATCAGTTCTTTGGCAGCAAGAGATCACGTAGATGGTGATGATCTTATCACCCATGTGACTGCCTCTATTTGGGTACTGTTTAACATTCCTGAATGGAAATGGACTAAAAATACCATCCGGTGCTATGAAAAAATTAGATCTGTCTGGCAGTTTAGCAACAAATAGTGACTATAATCATCAAGGAGGGTCCACTCAATTCGGACAGCGATCTCGGATCGTGTCCCCTGAAAGTTAACTCTGAATTTTATGAATATGACAAAAAGTTCAGTTGAGAAAAATGAGTCCAGATCTTGGAATCTTGGAATGAGAATTGTACAGAGTTTTTTGTTCAGGTACCAATAGATTGTATGTAATGGTTATGAATATTAATTTCCAGTTCTTAAATTGCTTATTCTCTTTTTCCCAGTGTGATTATGGAAGTTGCTTCTTTATCAGTCCAGCCAGGACTTCCTTCTCTTCCCTTTATCTCCACTTAGCTACCTTTTGGCCTTCCACTCTGTCCGGTAAGGATCGAATTGATAACACAAGTAGATCAATTTGGAATGTGCTGCCATTGGAACAACATTAGGTCTTTGGATCCAGGAACCTGAGATATATTTCTGCTTATTTAGTTCTTCTTTCATTTCTTTCAACAATGGTTTATGGTTTTGCACTGCCTTTGTTACATGTATTCCTAAGTGATATGTTGATGATATTCTATATGGAATTGTTTTCTGCATTTTCATTTTTGAACTGTTTGTTGCTAGTCTGTTGAAATGTAATGGATTTTTTTTTTAAGATTTATTTTTAATTTATTTATTTGACAGAGATCACAAGTAGGCAGAGAGGCAGTCATAGAGAGAGAGGGGGGGGGGAAGCAGGCTCCCCGCCGAGCAGAGAGCCCGATGCAGGGCTTGATCCCAGGACTCTGAGATCATGACCTGAGCCGAAGGCAGAGGCTTCAACCCACTGAGCCACCCAGGCGCCCCGAAATGTAATGGATTTTTGTATATTAATCTCATATCCTGCAAACTCGCTGAGCTCATTTATTCATGCTAATAGGTTTTAGTGATTTCTTATATACAAGAAAGATTTTTTAGTGGTTCATTTCCTGAATTTCTTATATGCAAGATTTTTGTATATGCACAATCATGTCATCTGTACATTGACACAATTTTCCTTCTTCCTTCCCAATGTTGCCTCCTGTTAATTTTACATTTCTTGCCTAATTTCCCTGGCTGGAACCTCTAGTGCAATTTTGAATAGAAGGGGTGAGTCTGAACCTCTTTCCTGATCTTAGGTGGAAAAGATTCAGTCTTTTCCTTTTCAGTAGGACCTTACTAGTGATTTGTTGGTTGGTTTGTTTGTTTTTGTGGATACCCTTATCAGCTTGAACTGTTCCTAGTTTTTAAAACTTATCAGAAAGGGGTGTTGAAGTCGGTCAGATGCTTTTCTGTGTCTCTTCAGTTGATCATATGTTTTTTCTGCATTGTTCTGTTTATGTAGTGTCTTCTAATACTTGATTTCCAGATATTAAACCAGCCTTGTGTTCCTGGCATATAGTCTCCTTGCTCATGATATATAATCCTTTTAATATACTGCTGGATTCAATTTGCTAGGAATTTTTGAGGATTTCTGCATCTGTCTTCTTAAGAGAGTTTGGTCTGTAGATTATTTTTTTCCCTCTGATTTCCTTGCTTGGTTTTTGTATCAGGGTAATACTGGCTTCATAAAAGTTGTTGGCAAGTGTTCATTTTTCCTTTATTTTCTGAAAGTGTTTGTGAAGAAATAATGGCATTCATTTTTTTTTAATCGCTAGAGATCCTATAGCCTTTAGTAAATTAACAAGGACATACTATGAGCAAGTGTATGCTAAAAAATTAGACAACTTAGAAGAAATAGAATACTCAGCAATAGAAAGGAATAAGGTACTGATCTATATGCAGCATCTTGGATGACTCTCCGGAGAACTGTGCTGAGTGAAAAAAGGTTCTGTACTTTGTAATTCCATCTATATAACATTTTGAAATGACAAAATTCAGAAATGCAGGGCTCAGTGCCAGGGAATAGGAATAGTGGGGAGTAGGTAAGTAAGATTCTAATAGTAAATCAGGAAGAACCCCTTGATGGTGGAATTGTACATTTTCTTGACTGCTGGTAGTAGATACATGAATCTACACATGGGTATTCATTTTCCTTGAAATGTTTGCTAGAATACACCAGTGTAGCTATCTGGTCCTGACCTTTTCTTGATAGGAAGTTTTATTTTTTTTTTTGAAGATTTATTTATTTGACAGAGAAAGATCACAAGTAGGGACGCCTGGGTGGCTCAGTTGGTTGGATGACTGCTTTCGGCTCAGGTCATGGTCCTGGAGTCCCGGGATCGAGTCCTGCATCGGGCTCCCAGCTCCATGGGGAGTCTGCTTCTCCCTCTGACCTTCTTCTCGCTCATGCTCTCTCTCACTGCCTCTCTCTCAAATAAATAAATAAAATCTTAAAAAAAAAAGAAAGAAAGATCACAAGTAGGCAGAGAGGCAGGCAGAGAGAGAAACAGGTGGAGAGAGAGAGACAGGCTCCCCGCTGAGCAGAGAGCCCGATGTGGGGCTCAATCCCAGGACTCTGAGACCATGACCTGAGCTGAAGGCAGAGGCTTAATGCACTGAGCCACCCAGGCGCCCCTTGATAGGAAGTTTTGAATGACTAATTCGATTTCTTTACTTGTCATAGGTTGAGATTTTCTGTTTCTTCATGAGTCCAGCTTTTTTTTTTTAATTTTTTTTTGTTTTTAATGACTCTATTAACTTGTTAGAGAGTGAGAGAGAGTGCACAAGCAGGGGGCAGGGCAAAGGGAGAGGGAGAAGCTTAAGCAGACTCCCTATGGAGCAGGGAGCACAACCCATGAATCAATTCCAGGACCCCAATATCATGATCTGAACCGAAGTCAAGACACTTATCCAGCTGAGCCACCCAGGTGGCCTCAGCCTTTTTTTTTTTTTTTTCCAAATGGGGTTTTACTGGAACACACCCATGCTCATTGATAGATTCTTTAGGGCTGCTTTGATACAACAATGACAAAGTGGAATCCTTGGGATAGAGACTGTATAGCACATAAAGTCCAAAGTATTGACCATGTGGCCCCCTTATAGAGAAGCTTACTGGCCCCTCTTGTAGAGCATAAAGTTTTTCGGGAATGCATCTGTTGCACAGTAGGAAATATGCCTATATTTAATGAGCATCTGTTAGGTTGCACCATATAAATTGTCACTTGTGTAGGTCAAAAATGGTCAGATATTGGTACTTACAGATATGGTCCAAGCATAGAAAAATGAATGGAGTACAGTTTGTGCCCTAAAGGACATGCACACACATATACACGCACAGGCACACATGCTGCTGCTGTCTGTGAATGTAGGAATTGTTATTCCAGAGGCACAAACTCAGTATTGCAGGAGCACAGAGTAGCGTGTGCATAGTTCTTACCAGTAAGGGTGGGGGAAAGGGACTAGAAGCTTGAGAGGCCTCCAGAGAAGTGGCCGTGTTTCTGGCTGCTGTGCATTTGAGCTGTACTTCATGGCACCTGTAGGATTTGTATCAGGTAAAAAGAGGCATTATCCAGAGTTTTCCTCAGGGGTGGGGGAGGTTGACATTGAGCTATACGAAACATGCTACATTTCTTTCCTTCAAACAGAATTGGAATTCTTTCTGGAAAACAGTTGCTTAGAATTAGAGGACATTAAAGATCAAGTGAGCACGACTCCCTAATTTTTAGATGAAGGTTGGAGGCAAAGTGATTTGTTCAAGGTCTCCCTGCTGTTGACCAGTTATTTTATTGGCAGGTCTAGAGCCTATGTCTTTTAAGCCCCAACTCAAGGCGACGTCCATCAGGCCACTCGGATGTCCAAGGCAAGAGTCAGAGAAATCACCTGCTAGGGACACTGGTGGCAGACAGGCCTGGGCTTGCATTCTGGCTCTGGTACTTACTGACTCTGTTACTCATCACAGGGATTGTGAGCCAGAATTGCCTCCTACACAGACACCCTCAGAGGAGAGGGTCAGAGAGCTCAGAGTCTGAAACCAGACTCTCTGAGTTTCATCCCAGCACCGCTATGTTCTAGCTGTGTCACCCTGGGCACTTACTTAACCTCTCTGGGCCAGTAATATAGAGTTAATACTACTACTTACCTCACTGAGCTATAGGACTGAGTGATTTTAGGATTAAATGCATGCATAAGGTACACAGAAAAAATGCCTGGGACATGCTAAGTTCTATATGCTAACATTATTAGAAGAAAAACAGTGGATTGGGACGTCTCAGTGGCTCAGTCGCTTAATAAGCATGTGACTTCAGTGCAGATCATGATCCCCGGGTTCTGGGATCCACCCTGCCATGGGCTCCTTGCTCAGCAGGGGGCCTGCTTCTCCCTCTGCTGCTGTTCTCCCTGCTTATACTCGCTCATTCTCCCTCTGACAAACAATCAAACAAACAAACAAACAAATAAATAAATAAAATCTTTCAAAAAAGTAAAGAAAAACAGTATATCCTAGGACTGTTCTAAGAACCAAGGAGGGTAATTTACGTAAAGCATTTTTCCAAACTTGTAGAAGAATACAGGTAGAATGTATTTTTCTTCTCTTTGTGAATTGAAAGACTAGCATCCTGGAGATCGAAGGTGATGATTTTTATTTCTTACAGCCTTACTATTTGCCAGGGACTTGACTTCTGTTAGTTAAGCATCACAAGACCCAGAGGCGGTTCTTAGTTTTGGCTGACAATTGTGACTGCGTAGCAGAGCGTAGGAGGACAGTGTGCGGCAGACTCTGGGGCCAGGCTGCCTGGGTCTGAATCCTTGCTCAGCCTCTTACTGGCTGTGTGAACCCAGCTGTGTTGCTTACACCCTGTGCCTCGGGTTTCTAGTCTGTAAATGAGAATGATGAATAGAGTGTCTGCTTCACAGGTGGTTCTGAGGATTAAAGGACATAATTTTGTGAAGTGCTTAGGACAGTGTTTGATGTTAGAGTATTTGTTTAAGGAAGAATGAAAGCAGGAAGGGAGGGAGGGAGAAAAGAAAAAGGAGAGTGAAAAAATGGGGAGGGAGAAAAAGAGGAAAGGAGGAAAGGAGAAAGGGAACAAGGGAAGATGGAAGGGAGGAAGGGAGGTGGAAGCCTAGTACCAGGGAGATTATGCAGGTTGTTGACAAGCACATGACTCATACATGTGGGCGTTGAGATGTGTAAGCAGGTCTTTGTGGGTCCTCTCCAAAACCTGTGCCTCTTCTGCTCACCCAGACTTAGTTCTGAGAGGCCCAGAAGAGAGCTGTCTTGTTCCAAATGGATGAGTGATCAGGAAAGGTGTGAGCCGTGAGGTGTTGTTCAGAACTAATCCACTTCACATCCAGCCAGGGTCTCTGAGGCCACTGGGTAGACGGGTCCTTCCTCCACTGTGGTTCTTGCCAAGGACTTGTCGTGCTGGAACTCAAGCCTCCATCTTTTCACTCTTCATTTGGCAATACCTGGGGACTTTGGGCAGGGGCTCAGGGCCCAGATCTGGAAACTGCAGGGCATGGGCAAATGTTGGAATTCCTCCTTCCATGACATCTCATTTTTCCAGCCTTTAGCAGCTCGCTCTCAGAGGGCGAGTGTTTTGGCTGGGCACTGTGTGGCTGGATCGGGTACTGAAGCCTCATCTGTGTTTCATTCTCCTTATGTCCCTGTCTCCTTGTCTTTGTACCTTACTTATCTCCTTAGTGACTACGGAAAAGACCACACTCCCAATTAAGCTATGAAAGTCACTTCAGCTTTCAATTTCAGATTCATGAGAGGAGTTTGCTAGTCCCTTTGAGACTTAGATTTCAATACATATCAGTCTTATGGACATATGAAAAAGAAGGTGTAAGCAAAGGAAATTGTTGGCAGTAGTCCTCAAACCTCTTCACATTCCAAGTGTAATGCCTCTGAATCCATTTTCAACTCTGAGTCATCTGTGGTGGTCAGTGTCTGCTTTATCCACACAGTGTCAGCCTCTGTGCTGTTCAGTGGTGGTGAGGTGGCATTTCCCAGAAGAGTCCTCCCATCCCAGGTGTCCCTGGGGTTTTCTTTTAAGAAAATTCTACAGGGCAGGGTGCCTGGGCGGCTCCGTGGGTTGGGTGTCTGCCTTGGTTTGCACTGTGATCCCAGGGTCATGGGTTGGGCCCTGCATCTGGCTCCCCCGCTCCATGGGGACCTACTTCTCCCTCTTTCTCTGCCTGCAGTTCACCCTGCTTTTTCTCTCTCTGTGAAATAAATAAATGAAATATTATTTTAAAAAAGAAAGAAAAAGACAGACAATTCTGTAGGGCACCTGGGTGGCTCAGTCACTGAAGCATCTGCCTTTGGCTCAGGTCATAATCTCAGGGTCCTGGGATCAAGCCACAGATGAGGCTCTCTGCTCAGCGGGGAGTCAGCTTCACCCTCTCACTCTCCCTCTTTGCTTTCCCTCTCTCTCCCAACTAAATAAACAATTTTTTTAAAAGAAAGTCCTGCAAATTTTGCCGTTGACATTTTCTTGATCTTATAAGGATGTTGCAGTGAAAGGTTTTCACATAAGAACTAACACTCATTGTCCTCCCTAGGTGGTCCTCAGTGGTTTGTTGACTGAAAGGTCAGGGAGTTCTAAGTGTCCAGCCACGCAAACTGGAGTAAAAACCAAATTTGGACATGCACAGGAAATGATACCAATGTCTTGAGTGCCATTGACCAAAAGCTGTGCTACGATACCATTATTAATGAGATGCCTCCTTATATCAGAGATGTTATAAGGCAGGAAGAGATGTACATCTTGAATAGATGAAAGAAGGGGTTTTCCAAGAAGGGAGACAGTCCACTGTATGTCTTTGCATGGGAGGTGAGTCCTTTTCCTGGACTTTTTTGGGAGTTTATCGGGGAGAGAATCCTAGATGGCTCCTAAACAAAGTGAGGATAGAGGGGGGCAAGTTTGTTTGTTTGTTTGTTTGTTTAAATTGAAAATCTTCTCTGGATGGAAATAACCCTTGAGCCCAGCCTCGGTTCCCCCAGAACATCTCTGTGTGGCTTCTTTGGGCCTTATATGGTATTTCTCAGTGGGTCACTAGAGGCATCTGGGGCCGGAGAAATTGTGAACGTTGCAGATGGCTTGTGCAGTTGGCTCCTCCAGATGTCAATGGTGCTCCCTTGGTCACTATGACAGTCCCAGGCACTTCCCACATTTCCAAATGGCCCCCCTGAGGGAAGCACCCCATCTGGTGGAGAACCACTAGGGTAATGGGCTACAGCCATGGCATTGCTGAGTGATGGGAGCAACTCAGTTGGACTCTCTAGGTTGACATTTCACTCATCCTTGCCACTGTGATAATTCAAAGATAAACCCTTAACCAGGACAGCAAGAAAGTAAAACAAAGGAACCACAGAACAACTAACTGTATAGAAAAATTATACTCTGTGAGAGCAAGCGTGGGGGAAATCAAATATGCCTTATTATGAGTGCTGCAACAGTTATTCTTAGAATTGCTGCAAATACAAGAAATTCCAAACAAGTGCTTCTTATCTGGCCCTCCAGAATTTTGGTACAGGTTTCTTCCAGAGAGACATTTTTTCTTGTGTCATTTTTCTATCAGGGAAGTAGTTGAGTAGAAAGAACACCAAACTGAGAAGAATGTGGATCTCCTAGGGAGACTGGGAGACTCTTTTGCTCCTCCAAACCCTCCCTCCCCCACTGTCTTCTCAGGCCTCAGCTCTGTTCTTTCTGTCTCTGGGTCCCTGTTTCCCTGTGTGGGGATCTGACCATCTCTGTGTCCATCTCTCTTTTGGTGCCCCTGCTCTGTGTGTCTTTCTTTGCTGCCACTTCCCAATGGTGCACAGGAGAACAATGAGGCACAAACAAGTCAGCTGTAATAGGGAGGGAGCAGGGGTCGACAGCTAAAAGGACTGCATTTATGAGATACAAGATAACAACCAACAAAGGAGAAGAAGTATATATAATAGTCATAGGTCTTGTGGGTAAACAAGAAGGAATGTGAGTCAAGCGTTGATCACAAGTCTTACAGGTAAAAAAAAGAAGAGTAGGGGGTGCCCAGTCAAGCAGCAGGGAATTTGTAGTTGAGCAAGCTGCACTTAAAGGAATTATTCTAACAGCAGACTTTCTTTGAGGCTGGGGAGGCAACGAAAAATGGAAGCATGTGGTGTCCTACCCTGAGTGGGCCTGGCATCCCCAGTGGCTCGGCTTCAAGGATGTATATCATCCTCTCCACCACCAGAAGCCTGCTGCTAGTATGTGTTTTTCTCAAGGTCATCTTGCGTGACCAGTACAAATTCTCATTAATTATGTTTTAAGCAGTGTATTATTCTGAGGGACGGTTACATTTTGCCCACCTTGCTGCCAGCCCTCTGCCCACCCCGCACCTGCTTCTTTTCTCTGTCCCTGTCTCTGCCCCATCTGCTCTGCCCCATCTGCCCCGTTCACATCTGCCTCCCCTCTTGTCATCTTATCTCTGGCCGCTTCCTGTCTCTTCCCTTCTCCGTCTCCGCTCCTCCTCCACCTCATCTGCTAAACGCACATTCAAGCATCTTTGCCACTTTCTCTGCCCTCCTACTCCTCCTCACTCCTGTGCCTATCCTCTCTCCTTCCTCTCTCTCTCTCACTGTCTCTACCCCTCTCTCTCTCATCCATTAGGAATAGTTTGTTGGTGGCTTTACTTAATTTTAAGCCATAAGGATCTCTAGACCCCCTACACACACACCAGCCATTCATCTGGGGGACCCCTGAAGATACAGGTCCAACCAGTCCATATGTGCAAGGGGCTCTTAGTGAATGAATCACATTTCAGCAACTTAATAAATCTTTTATTTCGCATGTAACATCCATCTGTGGCTTTGGGTGTGGCCCCCTGGAGGGGAATGCCAGTGACCACCTCAGTCTGGATAACTGAGCCACAGAGGGAGGTGGGAGGCTGGACCCTCAGTGGGCAGAGTGGGCAGGGGGCATGTGACTGGGAGGCAGGGTGGTGCCACCAAGGGGGCAGCACCTGCTCTTCGCCCCCTGGGAACGTGGCCCTTAGCTGTTCAGTGCATGGGGGCTTGTTTTTCTCTTCACCTTCAAGGGGACAGTCCCATCACCTTTGAAGAACTTACATTTGAAGAACACATTTGAAGAACTTACACTGCTTATTCCCACTTACTTTTAGGACTTATAATAAAGCCACAGTAATCAAAGTCTTTGGCATAAAGATAGATCAGTGAAACAGAATAGAGTCCAAAAATAGAGCAATCACAGCAAGTACTGTCAATTGATTTCTGCCCAGAGTGTCTAATCTGTTTAGTGGGGGAAAGGGAAGACTTTTGGGTGAATAATTCTGGGTAAACTGGTTATTCAAGTGGAAGCAAAACAGACCTTGACCCTGACCTCATTGTGTACACGGGCATTAATTTTGGATGGATCATAAACGTAAATATAAAACTTTGCACCAGGGGTACCTGGTTTGCTCAGTCCCTGAAGGGTCCAGCTCTTGATTTTGGCTGAGATCATGGTCTCAGGGTTATGAGATTGAGCCCTGTGTCCAGCCCCACGTGGAGCCCCATCTGGAGTCAAACACTGTGTTAGGCTTCACACTCAGTGGGGAGAGTGCTTGAAATTCTTTCCCTCTTCCCCTCATCCTGCATGCTCTCTCTCAAATAAATAAATAAATGTTAAAAAAAAAAAGGACAGAAAAGCTAGAACCATAAAAGTTTCATATGAAAACAAGGGAAAATAACTTGACAACCTTGGGGTATGCAAATGTTTTGTATGGAGAACACAAAAAAAGTGCTAATTAGAGAGAAAAAAATGGATACACTAAGAAAATGAATGGGCAAGACAGCGAGATAACATTCAGAATACATGTTCTTAAATTTTTTATTTTTTCCCTAAGTACTTCAGCATTATTCAGATCCATGGCATCCTATTACATGGATTTTGGTGCATTTGTGAATGGGATTAATTCCTTCATTTCTCTTTCTTCTGTCTCATTGTTAGCATGTAGAAATGCAGCTGATTTCTGTGCATTGAGTTTTATATTCTGCCATGTTGCTGAATTCTTATAGTAGTTCTAGCAATTTGGGGCTTGTGACTTTTGGGTTTTCCCCATAAAGCATCATATCATCTGCAAAGAGTGAGTTTGACTTCTTTGCCCATTTGGATGCCTTTTATTTCTTTTTGTTGTCTAATTGCTGAGACTAGGACTTCTAGTTGAACAACTATGGTGAAAGTGGGCATCCCTGTTATGTTCCTGACCTTAGGGAAAAGTGCTCAGTTTTTCCCCATTGAGAATGATATTCACCGTGGGCTTTTCATAGATGGCTTTTATGTTATTGAGGTATGTTCCCTCTATCCCTACACTGTGGAGTTTTAATCCAGAAAGGATGCTGCATATTGTCCAGTGCTTTATCTGCATCAAGTGAGAGGATCATATGGCTCTTGTCCTTTCTTTTATTAATGTGATATGTCATGTTGATTTGATTTGTGAATGTTGAAGCACCCATACAGCCCAGGAATAAATCCCACTTGGTTGGGGTGAATAGTCCTTTTAACATTACTTCCGTGGGGTCTTTGTCCAGTTTGGGGATCAAGGTCATGCTGGCCTACAGAACAAGTATGGGAGTTTTCCTTCCACTCCTGTTTTTTGAAACAGCCTCAGAAGAATAGGTGTTAGTTTTTCTTTAAATGTTTGGTCGAATTCCCCTGGGAAGCCATCTGACCCTGGACTCTTGTGTGTTGGGAGATTTTTGATCACTGCTTCAATTTCCTTGCTGGTTATGGGTCTGTTCATATTTTCTATTTCTTCCTGATTCAATTTTGGTAGCTTATAAATTTCCAGGAATGCATCTGTTTCTTCTAGATTGCCTAATTTATTGTCATGTAGTTGCTCATAATATGTTCTTAAATATCTTTGTATTTCCTTGGTGTTGGTTGTGACCTCTCCTCTTTCATTCATGATATTATTCTGGATCCTTTCCCCTTTCTTTTTGATAAGTCTGGCTAGGGGTTCATCAATCTTAATAATTTCAAAACCAGCTCCTAGTTTCATTGATCTGTTCTGCTGTTCTTCTGGTTTCTGTTTCATTGATTTCTGCTCTAATCATTACAATTTCTCTTCTCCTGCTTGGTTTAGGCTTTATTTGCTCTTCTTTTTCCAGCTCCTTTAGGTATTAGGTTAGCTTGTGTATTTGAGACTTCTTGTATTTTTTTAAAAGATTTTATTTATTTATTTGACAGGCAGAGATCACAAGTAGGCAGAGAGGCAGGCAGAGAGAGAGAGAGGTGGAAGCAAGCTCCCTGCTGAGCAGAGAACCTGATGTGGGGCTCGATCCCAGGACCCTGGGATCATGACTGAGCCACCCATGTGCCTCAGAGACTTCTCATGTTTTTTGATAAAGGTTTGCATTGCTATGTACTTTCCTCTTAGGACCACCTTTGCTATATTCCAAAGGTTTTGAATGCCTGTGTTTTCATTTTCATTCGTTTCCATGAAGTTTTAAAATTCTTCTTTAAATTCCTGGCTGACCCATTCATTCTTCATTAGGATGCTTTTTAGTCTCCAAGTCTTTTTCCAAATTTCATCTTGTGATCGAGTTCCAGTTTCAAAGCATTGTGGTCTGAAAATATGCAGGGAATAATCCAAATCTTTTGGTATCAGTTGAGACCTGAATTATGACTCAGTATGTGATCTATTCTGGAGAATGTTCCATGTGCACTGGAGAAAAATGTGTATTCTGTTGCTTTAGGCTAGAATGCTCTGTATGTATATATCTGTTAAGACCCTCTGGTCCAGTGTGTCATTCAGAGCCCTTGTTTCCTTGTTGACCTTCTGCTTAGATGATCTGTCCATTCTGTGAATGGGGTGTTGAAGTTCCCTACGTTTATTGTATTATTATCAAAGTGTTTCTTTAATTTGGTTATTAATTGGCTTATATAATTGGCTGCTCCCAAGTTAGCATAAATATTTATAATTCTTAGACCTTCTTGTTGGGTATAGACCCTTTAAGCCTGCTATAGCATCCTTCTTCATCCCTTACTACAGTCTTTGGTTTAAAATCTAATTCGTCTGATATAAGGATTGCTATACCAGCTTTCTTTTGAGGTCCATTAGCATGATAAATAGATCTCTACCCCCTCACTTTCAATCTGGAGGTGTCTTTAGGTCTAAAATTGTAGATAGCATATCCAATCTGATACCCTGTGTCTTTTTTTTCAAAGATTTTATTTCTTTATTTGAAAGAGAGAGAGAGAGAGAGAATGAGCACAAGCAGGCAGAGTGGCAGGCAGAGGCAGAGAGAGAAGCAGCCTTCCTGCCAAGCAAGGAGCCCAATGCAGGACTTGATCCCAGGACCCTGGGATCATGACCCCAGCTGAAGGCTGCAGCTTAACTGACTGAGCCACCCAGGCATCCCAGCCTGTGTCTTTTGATTGGGGCATTTAGCCCATTTACATTCAGAGTAACTATTGAGAGATATGAATTGAGTGCCATTGTATTACCTCTAAAGTCTGTGTGTCTGTAGATTGTCTTTGTTTCTTCCTGGTCTCTCTTACTTTTGGGCTCTTTCCTCACTTTGAAGATCTCCCTCTAATATTTTTTTTACAGGGCTGGCTTTGAGTTTCTGTTTGCCCAAAAAGCCCTTTATCTCTCTTTCCATTCTGAATGACAGCCTTTCTGGAGAAAGTATTCTTTGCTGTATGTTCTCATTTAGTACCCCAAGGATATCATGCCAGCCCTTTCTGGCTTCCCAGGTCCCTGTGGATAGGTCTGCTGCCAGCCTAATGTTGCCATGCCTGTAGGTTAGGAACCTTTTGTCTTGAGATGCTTTCAGGATTTTCTCTTTGATAATTTGCAGGCTTCCCTACTATATGTCACAGTGTTGATCTATTTATTGATTTTGAAAGGGGTCCTCTCTACCTCTTGAACTTGTATGCCTGCATCCTTCCCCAGATGAGGAAGTTTCCAGCTATGATTTGTTTAAATATACTCGGTCTTGCTCTCTCTTTCTCCTCCAGGACCACAAAAATTCTAATATTGTTTAACGTTATGGTTTTGCTGATTTCTTGAAGCTTCCCCTCATGGTCCATTAGTTGCTTTTCTCTCTTTTCCTCAGCTTCCTTCCTTTCCATCCACTTGTCTTCTATGTCATTTCCTCTCTCTTCTGCCTCATGTACTGCAGCTGTTAGAGCATCCAATTTAGACTGCATCTCAGTGAAAGCATTTTTAATTTCAGCCTGATTACATGTTATTTCTGCACTAAGAGATCTTTCTAGTGTCTTTTATGTTTTTTTCAAGCCCAGCTAGTAACCTTATAATCGTTATTCCAAATTCCAGGTTTGACATGTTACTTACACCGCTATGGATTAGATCTGTGGCAGAGAGTGTTTCCTCTGTTTCTTTCTTTTGTTGTGAATTCCTCCTCCTACTCATTTTGCCCAGAGAAGAATCAATGAACAAGAGAGCAAAATAAAAAATATTGACCATGACCCAGGCAAAGTACACACTAGTGAAAGAGCAAAATAAAAAATATTGACCATGACCCAGGCAAAGTACACACTAGTGAAATTCAAAGAGGTCAGAAACCAAAAACTAAAGAAAAAAGAAATGTGGGGCCAGGGAGGGCAAGGCGAGAAGAGAATATAATTTCCCAGGTGGTCAAACCTCCAGGAAGTACTGGGTGTATTTTGGTCTGTTTGTTAAAAGACGCCAAATCCCAAAAGTGTAAAATCACCAAAATTACATACAAACATAAAGCTGAATACAGTGAAAGGAAGCAAAAAATGAAGAATATATCTAAAAAATGTAAATGTAGAAAATGAAAATTTAAAAAGACGTAAAAAGAAGAGTTGATAAAATAAGAAACTAATTGGAATGGAAAAAAGAAAAAAACAGAAAGGAAAAATTTTAGACTGAAAGATCAAAACCTTTGAATTCTATTTACTGTTTTCCCCCAGTGTTGGAATTTTGCACTCCTGTGTGCTCCTAAACTTGGTGTTCACCTGTTCTTCCAGGTGTTTTCTGGGGAAAGGGCCCGCTGTACTGATTCTCAGGTATCTCTGTCTGGGGGGAGTTGTGCCGCCCCTTGCCAGGGGGCCGGGTTCAGTGCAAACTGCTTCTGATTGCTCTGTGTTGCTCTTGTTCCTTGAAGGCTTTGTGGGCCACTTTAAAGGGTGAAAATAAAAATGCCTGTGCCCCGATTTCCAGCCCCAGAGTGAAAGATCTCGGTCTACTCTTTTCAGTAAACCATCAGGGATAAGCAGTCTTCACTTTTGTGTGTGCCAGACTCTGCAGTCTCCTGTGGCTCGTGCCTGCCCCAGTCCTCCTGGGAGAAGGCAGAAGGTCACCGATTTTTCTGTCCTGCAGAGCTCCCACACAACAGCTACTGCCCAACCTAGCCACGGTTTGCGGATTATGGCAAACGCTGTCCAGAACCTCCTCCTCTGCTCCCCGACCCTATCCAATTTCCCCACTCCAATGCCTGGGAACTCTGCCGGCTCAGACACCCCATGCTTCTGTGACCCCAGGGGTCCTGAGACCACACTGTCCCACCTTGGATTCTGCCCCACATCACCGCCTGGGCAAGGACGTCTCTCGCTGGAGCAGATTTCTAAAGGTTCTGATTTTATGCTTTAGGGCTACCTCACTTTCCTGTGGCCAGCTTACACAGGCTCCCTCTCTGCACAGAGGATCTTCCCACATATCCCTGCAGATTCAGTTCTCTGCACCTCCTACACTGCAAAAAGTGGTCACTTTTCTATCTGTACAATTCCAACAATTATTTCCTTATGTCTCAGGTTGAATTCGTAAGTGTTCAGAATTATTAAATAGCTATCTAGCTAAATTCAAGGGACCAGATAAAACAAGGTCCCCCTACCAGTCCACCACCTTGCCTTCCTTCCTCAGTTTATTACTTTTTTAAAAAAGATTTATTTAGAGAGTGAATGGGGATGGGGGGAAGGGCCAGAGGGAGAGAGAATCCTGAAGCAGACTCCGCTAAGCAAAGAGTCCAACATGGGGCTCTATTTCAGGATCCTGAGATCATGGCCTGGACCTAAACAAAGAGTTAGCAGACTGAGCCACCCAGGTGCCCCTCCATTTGGTATAAATGTTAAAGACATTTATTAATTCACAAGATATCCAATGAGGGGCAGAGCAGGCTCCAGGCCCGCAATAACTTGGCATGCTTCTACGGATCCAGTCTCCTTCTGCTATTTCTCCTTATCCTGAGGCTGGGTCCACTCACAGCTGCCAGAAGACCTTCAGTGTTAATCTGGGCTTCAGTTCCCTGGTTTAGAACACTAAAACTTTGGTTTCTTGTACCATAGACTGGGGAGAGTTTAGGCTACTACAGCATTTTCCAGGTTGTATAGACCAGAGCAGCATTTCCTAGGTTGTAGCTGTTGTATTTATTGGTTCCTGGTTTTCCCACTATGACCTGCTTAAGGGATGTGGAAAGACTGGTACGTGATACAGAACCACAGGAAATGCTTACTCATTCATGAGTTTTAGGAAATACTGTTAGGAAACTATCCTGGATCTCCTTTTCTATGGACACAGAACTTGTGGTCAAGCAGGGTTGTCTGACTGGCTCTTGCCAGTGAGTTTGCTGAGGGAATAAATGGTGGGAGGTCTTCTAGGTGAGGTATGAGGTGAGGTGCTGTGCTCTGTAGGGTCCTGGGAAATGAGTTAGGTACATGAGCAAAGAGAGGGAAGAAATGGCAATTGTGGGGAGGATGAGGGGCCATGTATGTAAGCACCAAGACAGATGGCTGAGTCTGCTGCTGAGATTTGTAATGGAGCATGAAACGTTCCCCTGTTGACCGTTGGAGGTAGGTGATTGTCCTCCTTGACCTGGTTCCTGAGAACTGGGCCGGAACCTACTGACCTCACCTCTCCTGTCTCCTTTCCTTCCTTCCAAGTCTGCAGTAAGCCTTGTATACTGTCATGATCTTTCCATCTAGCATTTTGTAAGACTGTCTAAGGAGAGGAAGACAACCGAAATTAACAGAGGCAAGTGACCCCCTCCCTCTCAGTGTCCCCTCACTGGCCCAGAGGCCCGAGGTTTTAGGGATTCATTTTTCAAAAGAGAGAGTTCCAGTGTTCACTCTCTCCAGTGGCGTATGAAAGTGCTCATTTCCCAACATCCTCAACAACACAGTGTATTAGGAACCTTTTCAGTGTTGTTAATCTGATATGTGAAAAATGGTATCTTATGGTAACTTTATATTCCTCTCATTTTGGGGTTGAAGTTGAAAATCATTTTATATGCTTAAGAGCCATTTATGTTTTACTATGAACTGTTAAGGGATTACTTTCTTGACCTTATTAAAATGATAGTAACACTATTAAGCTCTGCAGCTTCTAGCAAGCAGTGAAAGGATTTGAGATGGGAGGGTGACTCAATCTCACCCAGACTGAGAAATTAGCCAAATGACCCCAGTCCTTGGGCATGCAGGGAATCCTGGCCCTAAAGATGGAGCCTATGGGTAGATTCTGTAAAAAAGGCAAAGACAGTTTAAAGTGGTGGTCCCTGACAGTAAGGACAGGGACTTTACTTTGAGCTGAGGGTGAACTAAAGCTTTAGGAAGATGGGGCCAGGCCTGCCTAAGAGGCCTGAAGTCTCCCTCCTGGGCTCCTGAGGCTGCTTTCCTAACAGAGGCAGGGACCCACCTTGGAGCCATGGGAGTTGGGTGCCCGAGGCAGCGTGTCAGCGGCCTGCCTGCCTTCTTCCCCTGCCTGGGCTTGCATCTCCACACTGCGGCCCACTAGGAGAGTGCTTCCCAAATAGGATGTGGTGAGCATCTTTAAAGTTTTTGTTTCAATATCCAGTCTGTTGTGGACAATATTCTATAATATACAATAAAAATGATTTCCTAGAAATAAAATGCAAGGTAACCTGTAAAGTACAAGCTCAAATTATTTATTAGGAGAATCAATACACACAGAACTCCTATATCACATTGCAGTATGTTTCTAAATGCTACTCAAATTTCATTCTTAAGATAGTTCTACTTTAAGCAACAGGACTTTAGGGCACAGATTTTATCTTCCTTTCCCCCTCTTTTATTTCCCGTCTCCTTTATGCAAGCTCCCCACCCTGGAGCTGAACAAGTCCATTTATTCAGCAACATTTGCTTGCGCCTTCCCCTCCTGCAGACAGTCTGTGAGGCCATTTTATAATCATAGAGGCTTTTGCCCACAGAGGATGAAGATGAAGGAAACAGGGTAAGAGATAATGGCCTTTTTTATTTATTTGCTTCAACATTTATTGACCACATTTCATGATCTGAAAATATTATTTTGTCACCATCTCGCATTTTGATGTTTTGATGTAAAACAATTGTCTTTCCTTGTCCTAAGTGTTTTACATCAAAACATCATATCTTAATTTTCCTCTTTGAAATATGCTTTTTTGTGGCCAAGTACAAACTGCTTAGGACTCAGATAAAACTCAAAATGTCCCATGGGACATTTTAATTTTGAAAGATTTTATTTATTTATTGGAGAGGGAGAGCATGAGTGGGAGAGGCAGAGGGAAAGGGAAAAGCAGGCTCCCAGGCGAGCAAGGAGACTGATGCGGGGCTTGATCTCAGGACCCTGAGTTCCTGACCTGAGTCAAAGGCAGACACTTAACTGCCTGAGCAACCCAGGTGCCCCACAGGGCATTTTATTTGTAAGATCATTAATTCTACCATTAAATCATTAAATAGATTCTACTGTCTCACACTGAGGTCTTTTATCCATTTTGAGTTTATCTTTGTGTACGGTATAAGAGAATGGTCGAATTTCATTCTTCTACATATAGCTGTCCAGTTTTCCCAGCACCATTTATTGAAGAGACTGTCTTTTTTTTTTAGATTTTTATTTATTTATTTGACAGAGAGAGATCACAAGTAGACAGAGAGGCAGGCAGAGAGAGAGAGAGAGGGAAGCAGGCTCCCCGCTGAGCAGAGAGCCCGATGCGGGACTCGATCCCAGGACCCTGAGATCATGACCCGAGCCAAAGGCAGCGGCTTAACCCACTGAGCCACCCAGGCGCCCCGAAGAGACTTTTTTTCCACTGTATATTTTTTCCTGTTTTGTCGAAGATGATTTGACCATAGAGTTGAGGGTCCATATCTGGGCTCTCTACTCTGTTCCACTGGTCTATGTGTCTGTTTTTATGCCAGTACCATGCTGTCTTGGTGATCACAGCTTTGTAGTAAAGCTTGAAATCAGGTAACATGATGCCCCCAGTTGTACTTTCACTTTTCAACATTTCCTTAGCGATTCGGAGTCTCTTCTGATTCTATACAAATTTTTGGATTATTTGCTCCAGCTCTTTGAAAAATATCGGTGGAATTTTGATTGGAATGGCATTAAAAGTATAGATTGCTCTAGGCAGTATAGACATTTTAACAATGTTTATTCTTCTGATCCAAGAGCATGGAATGGTCTTCCATCTTTTTGTGTCTTCTTCGATTTCTTTCATGAGTGTTCTGTAGTTCCTCGAGTAGAGATCCTTTACCTCTTTGGTTAGGTTTAATCCCAGGTATCTTATGGTTCTTGGTGCTATAGTAAATGGAATAGATTCTCTAATTTCCCTTTCTGTATTTTCATTGTTAGTGTATAAGAAAGCCACTGATTTCTGTACATTGACTTGGTATCCTGCCACGTTACTGAATTGCTGTATGAGTTCTAGTAGTTTGGGGGTGGAGTCTTTTGGGTTTTCCATATAAAGAATCATGTCATCTGCGAAGAGAGAGAGTTTGACTTCTTCATTGCCAATTTGGATACCTTTTATTTCTCTTTGTTGTCTGATTGCTGTTGCTAGGACTTGTAATACTATGTTGAACAAGAGTGGTGAGAGTGGGCATCCTTGTCAAGTTCCTGATCTCAGCAGGAAGGCTGCAAGCTTTTTCCCATTGAGGATGATATTTGCTGTGGGTCTTTCATAGATAGATTTTATGCAGTTCAGGAATGTTCCCTCTATCCCTATACTTTGAGGCGTTTTAATCAGGAACGGATGCTGGATTTTGTTAAATGCTTTTTCTGCATCAATTGAGAGAACCATGTGGTTCTTCTCTCTTCTCTTATTAATTTGTTCTATCACATTGATTGATTTGCAAATGTATCATCACTAGCCATCAGGGAGATTCAAATTAAAACCACATTGAGATACCACCTTACACCAGTTAGAATGGCCAAAATTAGCAAGATAGGAAACAACATGTGTTGGAGAGGATGTGGAGAAAGGGGAACCCTCTTCCATTGTTGGTGGGAACGCAAGTTGGTGCAGCCACTTTGGAGAACAGCGTGGAGATTCCTCAAGAAATTAAAAATAGAGCTTCCTTATGACCCTGCAATTGCACTACTGGGTATTTACCCCAAAGGTACAGATGTAGTGAAAAGAAGGGCCATCTGTACCCCAATGTTTATAGCAGCAGTGGCCACGGTTGCCAAACTGTGGAAAGAACCAAGATGCCCTTCAATGGACAAATGGATAAGGAAGATGTGGTCCATATACACTATGGAGTATTATGCCTCCATCAGAAAGGATGAATACCCAACTTTTGTAGCAACATGGATGGGACTGGAAGAGATTATGCTGAGTGAAATAAGTCAAGCAGAGAGAGTCAATTATCATATGGTTTCACTTATTTGTGGAGCATAACAAATAACATGGAGGACAAGAGGAGATGGAGAGGAGAAGGGAGTTGAGGGAAATTGGAAGGGGAGGTGAACCATGAGAGACTATGGACTCTGAAAAACAATCTGAGGGTTTTGAAGGGGCGGGGAATGGGAGGTTGGGGGAACCAGGTGGTGGGTATTAGAAAGGGCACGGACTGCATGGAGCACTGGGTGTGGTGCAAAAACAATGAATACTGTTACGCTGAAAAGAAATTAAAAAAAAAAGCCTATGGGAAAGACATATAACAACTTATCTAGGACATAAATCAGACAGAGCTCCCTAAGGGAAAGGATACTTGGGCTGAGTCTTCAGAAAAGGCAATGCAGACAAATCAAATTAGGCAATAAACATTGAAGCAGTTAGGTGGAATTCTGAGAATGTGTTTTTTTTTATATTTCACACAGTCATCGATGCTCCCTAGCCAAGCTCCTGCATCTTTTCTGTATGGAAGAAGCCCTCGTTTGGACCAGGGCAGCATCAGGCTTGACTGCAAAAAGCCAAGATCAGAACGTGGAGGTGGAAGACATCTCACCGAAAGCATCCAAGAGTGAGTTCTTTACAGAATAGAGTGGTAGATTTCAAGGAACACCTGTCACCATGAACAAGAAGGTATTACTCTGAACGTTTTTCCCAAGAAAGGCAATCAGAGCAGTGACAAAAATCAAGAATGATCAAACCCAAAGGCAAATGAGTTTATCTCCGGTTTAAAGATGCTTGTGTTGCTACTGGGATAGCTTTTGGTTTAAGTGATCTTGCTGCCATAGAACTTTTTGTAATGCATCAAAATTTGTAGGCTGGGAAGGCCAGGGTAGGTGGCAGAGTTATTACTTGATGTTCAATTCAGTAAACAGAATTCATCCTTCTACAGAGTCCTTTATATGAAATACTGCCAGCGGCTATATGGTCCAACAAGACATAGTTTGAATGACTTAAGTTACTGACTTTCAGACTGAATGCACGTTTATGAATATGCTGACTTCCCCCTGCACTACATGAGGTGATGTACAGCTATTCTCCACATACTTTCTGTCACCACGACTCTTCTCCGGCTTCAGCTCATTCCCAGAGCATCAGGATGACATTAAGTGACAATGGCTATAGTATTCCCACTACACAGGGAACCGCCCTTGCATCTTTCAGTGGATCCCTTCAGATGGGCCCTTCATAAGATGTTGGGTGGATGCAAGAGAAATGAGGGAGCTGAGAAGGACGAGCTCCCAATGAGCACGCAGAGGATCAACTCCTCCATCAAATACCGCTGACTCGGTCACAACTACTGGACAGTTTCCCAGGTCCTGGGGATGTGAATGGGACCCAAAGGCAACCCTGGCACCTTGTGCCTCACCTCATCTCCTTATGACATTCAAATAAATAGTAATCAGAAGGCAATTTACATCTCTGCTGCAGCGTTTGCTAAAAATGTTAAAGGAAAAAGACTGCCTTAGTGCACAGCAAAACTCAAAACTCCTCTCCCCAGGCTGTCTCTGTTCTCATCATTCCATAGCCCCTAAGACTAGCGCATAAATCAACCCTAGCAGTCTTTCTGCTTTTTCTCATTTCCCTATTCTGTGTCAGCTCTCTGGCTTCTTCCAGTTTTCCTTTTCTACCATCACCCAGATACTGTGTGAGAAAAGAGTAGTAAGCCAGGGGGGCCTGGGGCAGAAACAGATGGCACAGATTTACAACTTATATTTTCCTTTATAACCTGTCATATATTCCTCCTTCAAGGAGTGCCTATTCTGAGCATGGCTGTGTTTTAGTCAAACCAAGATGTAAAATATTATGTTATCATCTGTGTGTTGATAAATAAGCCTTAGCATTAGTCAAAAAAAAGAAAGAATTTAACAGTGAACAAGAAGACTTAATGTCCTCAAATGTGATCCAGGAATAGGTCCTTTGTGAGAGTGGAGAAAACAGACCTGCTTTTTCCTAATTCCCAATGGCCCGTTCCTTAAAATCAATCTAAGAGTCAAGACAACAGTTTTTAAGATACACATATCAACACGTTTCATTTCTCAGCATACAGTTAAATGGCACTAAGGATACTATCGTTGTGCAACCATCAACACTGTACATCTCCACAATTTTCCCACTTTCCAAAATGAAACTCTTGTCCTCATGAAACAACACGTCGTTCTCTCCTCCTTTTGGTCCCCGGTAAGCACGATGCTACTTTCTGTCTCTATTATCTAGATTACTGTAGGCATTTCATAAATGGAATCAGACAGTATTTGCTCTTTTCTAATTGGCTTATCTCACTTTGTGTAACATCCTCAAGGTCCATCCATGTGGTACCATGGGTCAGCATTCCCTTCCTTTTTAAGACTATAGAATCCTCCATAACAGAGGTATGCTACCTCTGTTTATCCATTCATCCCCTAATGGACACACAGGGCACTTCCACCTTTTGTCTATTGAGAATAATGCTACTATGAACACAGGGGTTTTCAGGCCACCATTTTGTTAGTTTGTGGCCAAACTTCTTGCTTTCTTTTTCTTTTAAGATTTTATCTATTTCTTTACAGAGAGTGAGCACAAATGTGGGAAAAGGCAGAGGAGAGGGAGAGAACTGGAATCCCAAGCAGAGTCCCCACTGCACACGGGGCCAACGTGGAGCTCTATCCCATGACCCTGAGATCATGACCTGAGCCAAAGTCAAGAGTTGGATACTTCACCCACTGGGCCACCCAGGCGCCCCTCCAAACTTCAAATTTATTAAGAGACTATGGGTACCCATCAAAGGAGAAATGGACAAACAAATGGGGCACATCCATACATGGAACCCCAGGTGCGGAACGAAGTACTGATGGTGTCACAACATGGATGAATTTGGAAAACACTACTCTAGGTGAAAGAAACCAGTCACCCAAAGGTCACATATCAAATGATTTCCATTATTTGAAATATCCCAAATAGGTAATCCACAGAGACAGAAAGTAGATAATGGGTTGGCAGGGACTGGAGGGAGGGGGCATGGGTAGAAAACTGCTTAATGAGCACAGGGTTTCTTGTCAAAAATGTTCTGGAGCTAGTTAGAGGTGATGGTCACACAACCCTGTGAATGCACTAAACGCCACTGAATTAGTCACTTTATTTTTTCATTAATTACCTTTCATTCCAGTATACTGAACATGCAGCCCTCTATTAGTTCCACATATACAACACAGTGATTCAACAGTTCTGTACATCACTTGGTGCTGCCCACAATAAGTGTCCTCTTAATCCCCTTCAGCTGTTTCACCCATCCTCCCAGCCACATTTTGCTGCTGCTGTATTGTACGAAGATTGCACGGTCCAGTGTGGGAGCCACTGGCACATGGGGCTGCTGAGCACTCCACATGTGGTTCGTCCAAGCCACAGATATGGCATCAGTGTAAAATACACACTGGAGTTCAATGGAGTAGTATGACCAACCAATACAAAATATCTTATTAATACGTTCATACTCATTACATGTTCAAAAGGCAATATTGTGAATAAACGGAGTTAAAGAAAACAATAATAAAAATAAATAAATAGGGGTGCCCGGGTGGCTCAGATGGTTAAGCCTCTGCCTTTGGCTGAGGTCATGATCTCAGTGTCCTGGGATCCAGCCTCACATTGGGCTCTCCCCTCTGTGGGGAGCCTGCTTCTCCCTCTCTCTGCCTGCCTGTCTACTTGTGATCTATCTCTCTGTCGAATAAATAAAATCTTTAAAAATAAATAAAAACAAAAATAATAAATAATAAATTTCATCCATTTTATTATACTCTTTTCAGGCGGTACAGGAAAATTTTAAATTACAGATGTGGCTCAAATCATATTTCTCCGGGCAAGCAGTTGAAGGTCTAAGTTAGTCTTGAGGTGGAGGGAGGGGAATGGTCAGAGCTTCTCTGAATTCCAGGAGTCCCTCTTTCCGTAGTGGGTGGGTCAGACTGAGTACAGAAGTAAGTGGGGGTCACTGTAGAGGAGCAAGGAGAAAAGAGCAGGTGGGTGAATGGAGGACAGGAGAGCATCACCCTGGCCAAGAACTGGAGTTCCCAGGACCAGGAGGACACAGCAAGCCACACCTGAAGTGCTGGAGAACTGTGCTCTTCTCCCTTACAGTGTCCCAAAGGAGGCACCACTTGGATGGGGTGACACTTGAATCCTAGGGGTCATGACCAAGAACAAGACTTTGAAGGACATTGGTAGGTTCTTATCTGATCCACAGCTCCACTTGGTCACTGCAGGGATCACTTCCCAAAACGGATACCTGAAGACCACACCCCTGCTGGCACCAACAGAAGCTCGAAGATTTGATACCCTCTCATTGTGGGGCAGGCAGCCCAATGATGACAGATACTGCCCATCCCACCAGTCACGGGAGTGGGGGCTCAGAGCCAGATTTCATTTCACTTAGGAAAATGAAGAAATGTGAAGTTTTCTGCACCCTAACACTGTGAAGCAAATTCATGCCTGTGTCACACATAATCTGTGGCTAAGGCAGTGGGACAGCCCAAGTCCTCAGGCATTCAGAAGCACAAGGTCTGTAGGCTTTTATGCATATGGCTGCCTCCAGGTCTTCACTCCATAGCCTCCACCTTGAACCACCAGGACCCAGAGGCTTCCCAGATGCATACATCTTCTTGAGAACATACTAAGAATTTCCAGGGGCCAGAAGCCAAGAGAACTAATAATGCAAAAGCCACCAACTCCAAACCTCTGAACTGGAAAGGATCTATAGGGATAATAATCCAACTGCCTTGTTCTAGTGGGAAGAAAGTACAGCCTAGGTGGGAAGTGGGCAGGGAGGACTTGGTCAAGGTCATACACTCGTGGTCAGGTCCCTAACTAGGAGGCACCCCTTTTTCCCTCTCCTGGACATCTCAGATGTCACGGCAGCTGGCTCCTCAACACTGTCAACCTCACATCTTTCCCTTTCTAAATAAACCAGACACTTTGCAACATGCCAGGCAGAGTCTTTCGAGCTGGAGAACATCCAGATATTAAATTGGAGACATTACAACTCTACAGTGAGGAAATTGCCTTTACCAGAATTGTGTGCAGATATGCATGCATTGTATTGAGCCAAGATAGAACTGCATACGGCTTCTATATCTGAGACTCGGGACAGTGGCTTAAATAAGAACTTCCTTGATGTCTCATGAAACAATCTGGAACAAGCAAGTAAGGGCCAGTAAAGAGGCTCCAGAGTGGGTGTGGCCCAGGATCCTCCCGTCATGTTGCTGTTCTTCCACACGTGGGGTGTTGCCCTTGACATGTGGTCCAAAATGGCTCACTCCCCATGCCTGCATTCCAGCCCATGTCAGTGAGGACCCAGGGGGCATGGGGAGAGCACATCCTGCCCTTCAGAGGCATGACCTAGAGGTTCTTCACAGCATTTCTGCTCACATCCTATTGATCAGAAGTTACTCACTTGGCCAAACCATGCTGCAAGGGAGACTACAAAGCAAATCTTGATTCTGAGAAGCCACATAACTAGCAAAAAGTCTATACCATACAAGAGTACAATAATGGATGTGGGGAACAACTAGCAGTATGGTTTTCGTACTCACAGACACAGCTACTTGTGTGTCCACACTCACCCATAAACCTGCAAGCTCAAACAGAAACACACATGTACATATCAATGCAGGCACACAATACCTATGCTTCTAAATACACATTCACACACACTCAAATATGCACACATTCCACTCCTGTGCACACGGGCTTATTCGTTCATAGTGGGAAGAAAGTACAGCTTAGGTGGGAAGTTGGCAAGGAGGACTTGGTCAAGGTCATACACTGGTGGTCAGGTCCCTAACTAGGAGGTACCCCTTTTTCTCTCTCCTGGACATCTCAGATGTCACGGCAGCTGGCTCCTCAACACTGTCAACCTCACATCTTTCCCTTTCCAAATAAACCAGACACTTTGCAACATGCCAGACAGAGTCTTTCGGGCTGGAGGACATCCAGATATCAAATTGGAGACATTCCAACTCTACAGAGAAGAAATTGCCTTTACCAGAATTATGTGCGTATGTGTGATACGTGTAGATACTTACCAAGCCCCCATAGCAGTGTGGCTGTGTCACTAAGATACATATACACATGCATATCCACATGGAGAGAGGGAGGCCACAAAACCTGTCATTCTGCTCTGCCATGTCCTGGGGATCACATTCCAGTCTTCCTATGTCCCCACTCATGGAGAGGCCTCTTGTTCTGTGTTTAGAACACACTCTTTTTTTCTGTATTCAGAAAGACATTTAGGACAAGATCAGGGGTTGTACAATGCAACAAAGTGTCAACGAAATGAGATATCATGCAAGTGCCTATGAAGAGGACCACAGCATACTCCACATCCATAACCACTAAGGGCGCTGACATCGCACGCCATCTCTCAGCAGTCTGCCTGCTGCATCCTGGGGGCTGCACAGCCCTCTAGAAGGACATCTAAGGTGATAGAGCCAGGATTAAGAAGACCTCTAAGCCGAGTGGTATGGGAAAGGTGGAAAACTTAGAAGCAAGTCTGAGATAGGTTCAAATACCCAGGCAGGTCACTGCACATTACCTGACACACAGGTACTCGGTGTGTACTTGTTGGATAGATGGAAAAATGGATGAAGAGATGCATGGGCAGGTACCACAGAAAATTCTGTACCCTGTCCCCACTGTCACTCCTGGAACTCAACCCCTGGCACAGCAGTTGGCATAGCGTAGGTCCTCAAAGTATAATAAAGCCAGTTGATGGCTGACTGGATAGAGGAATAAATGATTCTGCATCATCCCCTTCCTTTTTCCAAAGTGAGTGTTTCCTCCAAGCAACATTTGGGGTTAAGTAAAGTAAGGCCTGGGGAGGGAGAGGAATCGGCATTTATTGGTCTTTATTCCCCACTGAACGTGTGCGTGTCATCACACTGAATTCTCAAAAGAGGTCCGTAAGCAGGTTCTATTGTTATCTTCTCCATTTCAGACTGGATAAACCTGAGCCACAGAGAGATGGACTACCTTGCCCAAGATCACTTGCTCAAGACACCAAATGGAGAGCAAGGATGTGAATCAGGGCCATCTGACTCTTGCTTCCAATCACGCCACACTGTAGAATGCTTTCCCTGAGTGCAATGCTCTGTGGAGGCCCAGTTTATGTAACAGTAGGGAGAAGCAGCTCTGGCTGCTGTGACTCAAGATCCCAGAGGTATCCTGCACTGCTTCCCCCTGGCCTTGACTCCTAAGACACCTCCCTGGACCCACAGAGCCCCAGAAAGCACGCTGTGAAAACTGCTGTTCTGTGGGATAGTCCAGGGCCCTTCCCTGTGCTCAGAAGCTTCCCAGGCACAAAAACTTCCAACCCACAGGGAAAAAGCAGTGGGTAGGACACGATGTAAAGCATCCAGACAGACCTGAGCTTTGCTGCCTCACCATTTGGAGCGTCAGCTTCCTCAGATGTCGAACAGGAAAAATAACACCTTGGGAAGGGTGACTGAGGATGAAAGGAAATGACGCACGTGGAGTGCTCGGCTCTGTGCACAGTGCTCCGCCTAAGTGCTCCCTGAAGATCGGCTGGTGGTCATGGTGGAAGCCACAGAATAACCTCATTTTCTGAACCCTCATAGGTGGCAACTCCTTTTGTCTGATAGCTACGATGGTACAAGAGAATTTGGTTTGATTTAGAATGCCAACTCTGCAAGTCACTACCTGAGTGACCTTGAGCCAGTCATGTCACTGCTCTGAGCTTTCCTTTCTGTTTACTTAAATGGGGAAAAGACACCCTACCTTAGGTTGCAAGAATCAAATTAAACGAAGGATGCCACTCAGGAGGAAGAACACGTACCACACGTTTTTGTTACCTATTTCTCAGGGACCTGGAGGCTTGGAGAGCTGACAGCCCCCACCCTCATGAAGTCCACAGGTGTGCCCTGAGGATAAACAGCCTCCCAGCCACTTCTCACCCCTGTGTTTACCACCCTTGCGTAGGACTGATTTTTAGCTCCTTTCCTGCACTGACGTTTTATTCTATGAGCTTTCTTATCTCTGCCATTGACACTGCCTGAACTATTCGAGACAAGTCCCTGCTTTAAAAATAATGATGAAACTGCCTGTCAGTAGAAATAAGCCCCACACCCTGTGTCACCAACAGAAGCAGGAGAATCTCTGAGATACCTCTGTGAGTTCGTGAGGCCTGCAAGATGAAACTCGTATTCATCTCGGGTCAGTCATACACGCTCTGAAACCGATTGCAGGGGATGGAATTTTCAGTCGTTCACCTGTTCGACATGAAGGTGAGGGAGACCTAGACAAATGGGCAGAAATCTGCCCACTGGAAGTCAGGGGCTCTGAGATGCCCACAGCGTGGTACGCCGTGACCACTTCAGACACACAGCACATGGGGCAAACGTGCAGACTCTGGAGGTAGAATCTCCAGGCTCAAACCCAACTCCACCACTTGCTAGATGAGTGGTCTTGAGCAAACTTCATCTTGCTGTTCCTCAGTTTCCCCCTCTGTGAAATGGCGTGAATGACAGAGCCGAAACTATTGGTTGCTGTGGAGAACAAAGAAATCAACGCATGCAGTTAGTGCAGTTGCTGGTGTGTAGGAAATGTTTAGTAATCAGAGTTGGAAGAGTTACACAGGCCTTTCCAAAAGCATCTAGATATTCTGTTGCTCACTGGACACAGCCCAAACTCAGGAGCATACGTGCATGACCCCGTACACTGTGGTCTCTGATGCTCTGTCCCTGCAGACTTGCTCTTGCTTCTGGCATCCTCCCTCATTCCTGCACAATGACATGCACTTCCCCCACATGTCCCCCACTCTCTCTTCCCTTCCTCACAACTGCTGGCACTTAGAAATTCCTGTTCACCTTCTCCAGAAACCCCTCCCAACCTCCCCAGCTGGCAGGAAGACTGGATTAGGGGCTACAAGAAGAATCTCCATGCAGGCATGAGGCTTGGTCCTTTGGGCAATGACAGTCCTAGGAAACTGCCTTTCGGTTCACCTCACCCCACTGTCAACAGAGAAGAATGTGCTAGGTGTCATCAGGGAGCCATCCTAGGTGGGCAGGCAGCCAAAGGGTCAGCTTCTCCCAAAATGTGAAGAGGGAACAGGATGTCCATGATGAGGACCAAAGGAAGTTTCCTTGAGGACCTGAGGGGATCCAGTCACGGCTCGGGCAGTATCATTGGTAGCTGGGTGCCTTCGTGAGAACCTGGGAGCTACATATCCTGTTCGGGATTTTTCTCATTCTGTAAGATACTGTATCCTTTAATCACAACATTCGGCTTTCTCTTCTCCAAACACACCAACGTCACCTCCATTACAACACACAGTGCCTCTCTTCCAGGAGCCCCTGGCACTCTTGCATTTCTTCTCTTACACTCCTTCTTATGCTGTATATGCCACGTGTTGAAGAATGCGGATTCAAGAACCAGACTGCTTGATGCCAGTTTACCAGCTGTGTGACACCAGGCAAGTTACTTAACCTCTCTGCACTTTGGTTTCCTCATCTGTACAATGGGTAATACTAAGAATCCCTTTCTCGTAGTGTTCCTATGAGGGCTAAGTGAGTTCACTCATGGGAAGCATTCGGAATAACAGGTGGGATGCAGAACTTGTTCAGTAAACACTGGCGAGATTCCTAGGACTACTAACTTGTACCTCCCCCCCTTCCCCATGGGGTTGTGAGGCACAAAAGGCTAGTGGCTACCTGCAGAGTTCATCCTTTGCCCCCAGCACAGGAGGTGACACAAAGCAGGTATTCATTCAGTAAATACCTGTGGAAGTCAGAGAAAGACAAAGAAGAGAAAAGGGGAGGGTTGGAGTCGGCAGAGTGGAGGACAGGAATGCCTTGAAGGTTGTTTAACACAACCTCTATATTACAAATAGAAAATTATCTAGAACCGAAGGAAGCCAGATGAATCAATTTCCGCCCTCGTGGAACTGCTCACCCGCCTTCAGTCTGCCCAAAATCACAGAACTATTCTCCATCATTACATATTCATCATTCCTTATACTGAGTTCATGATTTGTTTTCTGGAAAAGGGGGACTAGGACACATGAGCAGTTCCTTAAAGGACACGCTGGGTGGCACAACGGACTCCCTCCATTGGCCCGGGATCCAGCTGCTCCTTCAGAGAGCTTCGCCATGGGGACATCTCAATCCCACTGGCCCCCTGTAGAGGCCCGCCAAAAGCCAGGGGTCACCTGAACACTTACCCTGCAGTCCCCAGATCAACCTCAGCTTTGCCGATGGAATCCCAGATTTTACTAACAAAGGATCTGTTTTCAGTTGCACGTTCACATGACTCAAGTTCTCAAGATTAATATTTAATGCCAAAAGTTCATTAAATAGGGTTTCAGAGCAAAATCCTTATCATATGGGTTTGGTTCCTCTAACTCCACACAAGCAGCACTTTCTCTCCCTGTCAACAGCCAAGTAACATTCAAAGGACACGTGACGATCAGCCACTCGGAGCGGCAGGACTTGGGTGAACTGAATCTCAGCAGCATCACTGACAGAAAGTCTGATCTTCACTGACTGGACACAGAGAAATCACAGGCTTCCTTGGGGACTCAAAGAGTTAGAATGATCAGTTTGAAGATCAAAAGATTATAACTCTCATTGACAGGGATCTTCTTCCTTACTGGGTTTCGGGAAGTTGGGGTATCATTAAAAGTCACGTATATTTAATCTACGCCTTACACATCTGCAGTCACTGCACAAACCCATCTGCTTGGTAAGAAGAGAACCTGCTTCCAACTCCTCTGTGGGTACCAGAGAGGTAGTCCTTAATCAAACTGATGCATTGACATGACCTTTTAAAGGTCAGCTCTCTTGGATATTACTTGAATACACTTATTTTTTAAATAAAACCTTATCCCTCTAATCTATAATTATTTCACAGCTCTAAGTAATTAGAAATCTCTATCACTTGCCAGAAAAAGAAGGCAAAAAATACAAATAAGATAACACCCTTAAACTCTAAAGAGATACTGTTGTTTGCTAAAGGCACTGAAACCAAAATCTGCTCTGTCATTATGAAAAAAAAAAAAATTAAAAATCACTTAGTGTTAGAGAAGTGTTAAAAATGCAGTAGCCCAGACTGAGATGCCATTGATGCTATCAAATCATCAGAAGAACTGGAAAAGAATTTTGTGTGAGAAATAAAATCCTGCCCATGGAAGAGGGGGACTTGGTGTTCTTTAAATCCTGCTAGAATGCATCCTCTAAAATCATCTCACATACCATGGATGGACATGCCCCACCCTTAGGAATTTTTTTATGCTAATGAAAACAAAATATTCAAACAGCACTGGCTATAAGTCTCTATGTCCAACCCCACCTTAGAGATGGTCATAGCAATACAAAATCCACTGGTCACCTCAACAGGATAAAGGCGATCTTTGAAAAAGTGATGATTAACATAATACTCAGTGATAAAAGTCAAAATGCTTTTTCCCTAAGATCAGAAACAAGACAAAGATCCCCACTTTTACCACCTCTACTCAACACAGGATTGGAAATTCTAGCCAGACCTATTAGGCAGGAAAAAGAAATAAACGGCATCCAGATTGGAAAGGAAGAAGAAAAATCATTCCTGCTTGCATGTGAAATAATCTTATACATAGAATGCCCCAAAGATTCCAACACACACACACACAAATAAACATATTAGACTTAATAAATTCAGCCAAGTTGTAGGATACAAAATCAACACACAGAAATCACTTTCACTCCTTTGCACTAGAAATGAACAACCTGAAGAAGAAATTCAGAGCTAATTCCACTTACAATAAAATCTAAAAGAATAAAATATTTAGGAATAAACTTAACCAAGGATGTGAAAGACTGGTACACTGTGTTTAAAAAGAGATAGTGGGGCGCCTGGGTGTCTCAGTGGGTTAAAGCCTCTGCCTTCAGCTCAGGTCATGATTTCAGGGTCCTGGGATCGAGCCCCATATCGGGCTCTCTGCTGAGAAGGGAGCCTGCTTTTCCCTCTCTCTCTCTGCCTGCCTCTCTGCCTACTGTGATCTCTGTCTGCCAAAAAAATAAAATCTTTTAAAAAAATAAAAAATAAAAAGAGACAGCATGCCCCAAAGGGGGTCACATGTACCAAACCCCAACATCAGCAAACCAAGACTGAACACCTAACCTAACCGCCATTTCAACCCCCCAGGAATGCAAACTCAACTAGTCACCATGGAATTAGAAGGTCAGCACTAATGAGATGATTCACCCATTTGACTCCTTCTGTTCTGCTTAGGAAGGTGACCTCCTCTAAGACAAGGCATTCTTTGGTAATCATTTCCTTTTTCCACCCACTTTTGACCTTTAAAAACCTTCCCTTTCCCATAGCTCAGCAGAGCTCCTTTCTACTTGCTAGAGGGGATGCTGCCTGTCTCCTGAATTGTTGAGTAAAGCCACTTTGATGTTTAAATGGACTCAGGTGGATTTTTGTCTCAAGGATCTGATGGCATCACTGGGACCACAGGAGACTTCCAAGAGCTTCAGGGACAAGAAACACAGGTGAGGTACCCCACAGACCCTTTGAGTTCACGGACTTCATCACTTCCAAAGGCTGTGGGTAGGCTCACACTTGATTCTGAGCTCCACTCTCTTTGGGTCAAGCTCAGAGCATTCGTCCAGCTTTGGGGATTCATTCTGTTTGGCAGAGGAAAGCTCTCCTGTTGACTCCTTTATAGTATTGAAAGAGCAATTTAGTTGCACTTAATTGTTACCTTAAATTAACGGCTGCCTGATCCTAGAGAGCTTACCATCAGGGCCAGAGTGAAGGAAGAGGTGACAGTGGGCTTCCAGTGGGACTGAGTGGTTTCAAACGTGACCAGCTTAGGGAAAAGCGCCCATCCCCCAGAATTCCCAGGTAGAAGGAAACTCCCAAAACCACTGATCTTAGTGGCTTGTTTGCACGGCTTTCCACAATCTGTCCTTCTCTGAGGGAGGTTGTTTGAATTCCTTCCCAACTCTTCCCAGAGGGTTTTGGAAATCAAGAGGTTTTGAAATAACTGAGCTTCACCTTCAACATCCATTCACTACGTATTTATTCAATATATACTCTCTGGCAGGCACTGGGCCAGGCATGAGAGAGAGATAGATGGCAGTGCGTCACCCAGAGAAGGGTGCTACGCTTAGGAGGGCTATGGTCTAGCTGGGATGTCAGACATCCTCAATAACTACGTGCACACTAAGTAGTCACTACTGGGGCACCTGTGTGACTCAGTCAGTTAAGTGTCTGCCTTCAGCTCAGGTCATGATCCCAGGGTCCTGGGATTGAGCCCTGCAGGGGCTCCCTGCTCAGGGGGAGCCTGCTTCTCCCTCTGCCTCTGACCCTACTACCCTGCACGTGCTCTCTCACTCTCTCTCTCAAACAAATAAAATCTTTTAAAATAACAATAATAATAATTAGTTGTTTCCTCAGTATTATAAGATGTACAAACTGCTTAGGAGGGTGTCTTAGTCCATTTGAGCTGTTATAACAAAATACCACAGACTTGGTGACTTAGAAACAACAGAAATCTACTTCTCACAGTTCTGAAGACCGGATGTCCAAGAGCAGGGGGCCGGTATGGTTGAGTGAGGGCCATCTTCTAAGGCACAGAATTCTCCTTGTATTCCCACAGGGTTGAAGGGACTAGGTAGATCTCTGGGCTCTCTTTTCTAAGAGCACTAATCCCATTCATAAAGGCTCCACCCTCATGATCTTTTTTATTTTTAAAATTTTTTTTGACTCACATTTAAATTTTATTTTTTATAAACATATATTTTTATCCCCAGGGGTACAGGTCTGCGAATCACCAGGTTTACACACTTCACAGCACTCACCATAGCACATACCCTCCCCAGTGTCCATAACCCCACCCCCCCTCTCCCAACCCCCCTCCCCCCATCAACCCTCAGTTTGCTTTGTGAGATTAAGAGTCACTTATGGTTTGTCTCCCTCCCAATCCCATATTGTTTCATTTACTCTTCTCCTACCCCCTTAGCCCCCCATGTTGCATCTCCTCTCCCTCATATCAGAGAGATCATATGATAGTTGTCTTTCTCCGATTGACTTATTTCGCTAAGCATGATACCCTCTAGTTCCATCCACGTCGTCACAAGCCGCAGCAACATCTTCCTAGGAACATCACCAAAGGCAAGGGAAGCAAGGGCAAAAATGAACTATTGGGATTTTATCAAGATCAAAAGCTTTTGCACAGCAAAGGAAACAGTGAACAAAACCAAAAGACAACTGACAGAATGGGAGAAGATATTTGCAAATGACATATCAGATAAAGGGCTAGTGTCCAAAATCTATAAAGAACTTAGCAAACTCAACACCCAAAGAACAAATAATCCAATCAAGAAATGGGCAGAGGACATGAACAGACATTTCTGCAAAGAAGACATCCAGATGGCCAACAGACACATGAAAAAGTGCCCCATATCACTTGGCATCAGGGAAATACAAATCAAAACCACAATGAGATATCACCTCACACCAGTCAGAATGGCTAAAATTAACAAGTCAGGAAATGAGAGATGCTGGCGAGGATGCGGAGAAAGGGGAACCCTCCTACACTGTTGGTGGGAATCTTTTTTATTTTTAATTTTATTTATTTGACAGAGGGATCACAAGTAGATAGAGAGGCAGGCAGAGAGAGGGGAAAGCAGGCTCTCTGATGAGCAGAGAGCACAATGCAGGGCTCGATCCTAGGACCCTGAGATCACAACCTGAGCTGAAGGCAGAGGCTTAACCCACTGAGCCGCCCAGGCACCCTCTACCCTCATGACCTTTTGCTGGAGTTTTCCGGGAAGACACATGAAGCCTAATGGAGACTGATGATCCAGAGGTGACCACAAGCCCTGTCTTCATGGCTTGGCTGTCTGGATGGTACCATCATGGGTGGAGGCTAAGCAAGTGGAATCTGGGGAGACGAGATTCGGTCTAGTGACGTCTCAAGATCTTGCTTAGACTTGGTGACTCTGAGAAAAGGATTTAGACAGTCCCCCTTCACTGTGGCTCCTCACATTCCTCACCACTCAGCCTGGCCACCCAAACTGCCTCAGCCTAGACCAAAGGCTCTGGAGGAGCTGGGAAGGGGCAGAACAGAGCGGTGCTCAGGAGACTGGCTCTGGACTTGGACCACTGGTTTTGCAAAGCTGCTCTCCTACTTGCTAGCTGTGTGACTACGCAGAGCTACTTTGGTGCTCTTGGCCTCATGCTCTGAGGGAATGATCATAGTGGCTCCTGCTGTCATGCTTGGGAAATCGAGTGACTTAATCCAAGTACAGTGTGTAAAACAGTCCTTGCGGTACTAAGTATTCAGTGAAAGACCAGACAGACATAGGTACTCCCATGGTTGTGGCAGCATTGTTCACAAGAGCCAAGATATGGAAACCAACCAAGTGTCCATCAACGGATGCATGAATAAAGATGTGGTAGATAGCTACAATGGACTATGATTCAGCCAGGGAAATTCTGCCATTTACAACAACAAGGACAGATCTTGAGGACATTGTGCTAAGATAAGTCAGACAGAGAAAGACAAATAACATGCAGTACCTCTTTTTTTTTAAGGCTACTTACTTATTTAGAGACAGAGAAAGAGCGAGCGCACATGTGCAAGTTGGGGAAGGGCACAGGAAGAGGAAGAGAGCATCTCAAGCAGATTCCCTGCTGAGCTTGGAGCCCAATGCAGGGCTTGATCTCATAACCCTGATATCATGGCCTAAGTGAAAATCAAAATTTAGAACCTTAACCAACTGAGCCACCCAGATGCCCCCGAAGGGTACCTCTCTATGTGGCATCTAAAAAACCCCCCAAACTTGTAAAAACAGTAAAGTGGTAGTTACCAAGGGCTGGGGGCAGGGAAATGGGAGAGGTGTTGTCAAAGGCACATAGTGTAGCTGAAGGATAAATAAGTCCCAGAGACCTACAGTACGGTGATTATGGACACCAACAATATCAGAAACATTAGAAATGATATCAGAAACATTAAACTTGCTGAGAGACTAGATCTTTTTTTTTTTTTTTTTTTAAAGATTTTATTTATTTACCCGACAGAGAGAAATCACAAGTAGGCAGAGAGGCAGGCAGAGAGAGAGGAGGAAGCAGGCTCCCCGCCGAGGAGAAAGCCCGATGCGGGGCTCGAACCCAGGACCTGGGACCATGACCTGAGCCGAAGGCAGGGGCTTAACCCACTGAGCCACCCAGGCGCCCCTGAGAGACTAGATCTTAATTGTTCCCAACACTAGAAGAAATAAGAATTATGTAACATTATAGAGGTGTTAGCTAACAGTACAATGACAACTGTATTGCAACACAAAAGTATCAAGTCACCTTAAACTGACACAATGTTCTATGTCAAATATACAGCAGTAAAAATAAAGAAATAAATCGTAGTTGTTCTAACACAATTCTGGACCAACACGGCTGAGCATACAGTCTGGTTCATGACTGGAGGTCCATAAAGAGTTGTTTAATATCATTTGATGTCAACACCACCACCACCACCACCATCACCACCATCATCACTGAGCCTTTCCCATTCCAATTGTTTGGGAAGCATTTTGCAGACCCTTGATTTCTTGGCTTGTAGTGAAGGAAAAACTCAATATACATCCACCACCAGTTTTTCTCAGAGACTCAGAACGTTCAGGCCACATTTTGGTCTGGCAATTGGATATGGACAGTGGCAAAACAAAGGAGAAAGGAAGAATGAACTGGGAGATAAGGTTCTCCTGAGAACAAGAGACGAGATTTTTAATGTGTCAGGAATGGTCTACGTCCATATGACACCTTTTTACATTGGAGCTCAGTTAATTAGTTTTACTTCAGGGATGATGGTCCTTCCTTTCTTTCTTCTTTTCTTTCTTTTTGTTCTTATTCCTTTCTTTTCTTCTTTCCTTCCTTCCAAAGGACAAAGACCAAGAGGTGATGAGCTAAGAGATACACAATCAGGCGAATACCCAGACAAACCAGTACACCAAACACCAATTGAACCACAAGCAATTCCCTGAAAGCCAGTTGGCTGAATTTCACATCCAGCAATCATCGTTCCCTGAATTCCCCTAAACCCCTGAGATATAGCTGAAGATGGAAAAATAGAGACAAACAAAGGCCACAGGGCCCTTGGAGAATGGAAGACATTAAGCATTGTTTAAAGAGTTGTTCAAAGACGGTACCTATAGCTGAGGGAGAAGTGCAGGGAGGGAGGTTGGGTTTCTACAACAGACCCAAAGAGAAATGGGCATTGGAGGCTTTAAATAGGAAGTATTGTAGGGGTGCCTGGGTACTTCTGTCATTTAAGTGGCTACCTTCACCTCAGGTCATGGCCCCAGGGTCCTAGGATAGAGTCCCACATCAGGCTGCTTGCTCAGCAGGGAGCCTACCTCTCCCTCTCCCTGCTTGTGTGTGTGCGCATGTGCTCTCTCTCTGACAAATAAATAAAATAGTTAAGGAAAATAGGAAGGACTATAAAGGGAAGAAAAAAACCTCAAGCAAGACCAGGAGACTGGACACACTTCCTCAGAACACATATAAACATGGTGGGAAGACCAGCACAAGTAATTTAGACAAATCCCATGCATGGAATAGGAGGCAGACACCAACACAGAGATGGATTTTTTTTCCCCAGAATGAGTAGGGCACAGGGTCACAACCTCTACATGGGAGATTTTCTCCAACTGAGTTTAAATTCATATTTCTTAAATTCTACACAAGTGGTATAAAGTGACCTAGCATCCTATCAACCCATAAACTATGGAGATTTTCTTCTTCTTTTTCCTGATTTCCGTGTTTCCTTCTTCCCCAGATAACACTACGTCGGTTATGTGACCCCCATCAATGGAGACATTCATGAAGCCTAGTGGTTAAAAGTGTGTGTTCAGTGGAGTTTCTGGCTGACTCAGTTGGTGAAGCATCTCACTCTTGGTTTCAACTCAGGTCATGAACTCAGGGTGCTGGGATCAAGCCCTGTGTTGGACTCCATGCTCAGCAGGGTGTCTCCATCTAAACCTCCTCCCACCTGCTCATGCTCTCCATACAAAATATATCTTTTAAAAAAAAAGTGTGGACTCAAGAGACAACCTAAACGTGCTCTTGGTCAAGTCACATCAACCTTTGCTTTAATTTCCTCATCTATATAATGGGAATAAGATGATAAGAGCACCAACTTCATGGGATGGTTGTGAGCATTGAATAAATTACTTAGAACAGGAGCGCCTGGGTGGTTCAGTTCAGTAAGCATTCCACTCTTGGTTTCAGCCCAGGCCATGATCTCATGGTTGTGAGATCAAGCCCCACACTGGGCTCTGTGCTCAGTGTGGTGTCTGCTTTGGATTCTCTCCCTCCCTCTCCTCCTCCCACCACCCACACTCTATTTCTCTCTCTAAAATGGATAAGTAAATAAAATCTAAAGTTCTTAGAACAGTCATTGGCTCATATTAAGTGATCAACAAATGATAGTAATCATTACTACTACTACTACTATTTCTACTATCATTACCATTGTTATTCACAAAGTCAGATTAAACTACCCGGACTAAGACAAAGAAGTGTAAAAATTGGAAAGAGGAGAATGTCAGGTTTTAACTTCTTTCTATTCTGGAAGGAAAAAGTGAGTTACCTAAGGAGGCATCACATGATTTCCATTTGGAACAGAGCAGGATCACAAGAAACCTAGGCTGGACAATATCAGTGGGTATAGTCTGAGGCAGGCATTGGAACAGACAGTACCTGCCTCTTCATGCAAAGAGTCTTCACTGAATGAATGAGTGGTCATGAACCATTTTCAGAGAATCCTGGTGGGCAAAAGCTGAACCACCCATTCAAGTGATTCCAAGAAAACACCCAAGGATGTATAAGGAGGGAATTCTCCAAAAGTAGCAGCAGAATTACCTAGGTCTGCCTCTTCATCTCCCCCAAGGAGGAAAACTATACTCCAATTGACCTTTGGCTTAGCCTTCTAATGCAATCATGGAGAAGAACAAATCTAGGGAATGTTTCCCATGACAGTGTCTCTTCCCTGCTCTGCTCACATTTCTGGACTCTTCCTCAAGGGAGAAGAGAATTCCTGCCTTCTGTACCCATCATCTATCTGTGTGTCATCCAATCCTGGAAGCACACAAATGGCTCAGCTGATCTTCACTGGGCCAAGTGTAGCTGTAGGTCACTATACTGAAAGGCAAAAAAATCTATGCTTTCTTCTGCTTTATGCAATAGACGCCAGTGGACTGCTCCTGGCGATGCTTTCTCTCCACTTTCTCCTTCATCTGCAAGATGGAGAAAGGGTCTTACTTGTCAGAGTTGGCCGGATGATACTCCAGCCTCAGTGGAGAGAGGCACAGACAGTCCCTATTCCTTTTCTTTCCTCCCTGGGCCTCCAATGTGGCCAGCTCCCAGGCAGAAGTCAAAGCCAGCATCCAAGCCCTGTCCCAGCTGTGCCTGCACCCAGGGCAAAAGACCACTCCACCCTTCCCATCCAGGCCCTACTCTGTGAGCCACACTGCTTTCCCTCCCAACTGTCCTTTCACTCTTATTCACAGTACATAGAAACACTTTGTTCAGACCTCCTGTGGGAAAGCAAAGATGAGTGAGGCCATCTAGTTACTCAGAAAACATTACATCCGAGGGCTGATGGGAGGACAAAATGAGACTAACTACATGAGACGTGGAGACACTCAATAAGTGGTGCCCATTTCCCCTACACAGGACTTAGCACAAGTGTCATCTTGGGAAACATTGATCCCATTATGTGCTTCACGTCTGTCACCTCTGCCAGATTTTGAGCCCGATGACAGTAGGAACCATCTCTGCCTGTTTGTCATTGTTCCCGAGTCCACACCAGTGTAGTGCTCAAGAAACTGCAGAGCTTGAACAAATGACTAAAATGGGGACATTAGGTCCCATGTCCAGGAACTGTGGCATCAGTAGAAGAGATCAGATGCAGGGGAGGGTACTGTATGCCACTGAATGCCATGAAAATAAGAAAAATGGTTATTGCCATCATCTGTGAGATGCACAGGGGATCACAGACCACTGGGTAGGAACAGGGGTGAGAAAGAGGAGAACAGAACTGGGGCAAAGATGCCAGGAGGAACTGTGAGGAGGTGGCCTGAGGGAATGGAAGGAGGAAGGACAGAGAAAGTGACACCATGGCTTTTGTATAAAATATCCAGGCCCTAGGCAGGGACTGAGCATCAATCCATCTGTGCCAATCACGAAGCTGATGTGTGTGTGCATCTTTCTCTCCTGAACACTGGCCTTCCTCAGAAGGATTGTTTGAGGCATTCATTCATTCATTCATTCAATAATTATGTACTGATTTCCCACTAAGTGCACTTTACCAAGCACTTACTAATTTTACTTCAAAGTGCAGTGAATATAGCAATGAATAAAAGAGACCAAGTTCCTGTTCTGTGATCTTACATTCCAGCGGAGATGGACAAATAATAATAAGCCCCTACAGACATCATGTCCAGGATAAGTGCCATCAAAGAAAGTAAAACTGCAGAAAGCTATAGAGAATGACAGGAACTGGGCCTATATTATTGAGAGAGGTCAGAAAAAGACCTCTCTCCAACAGATATGAGCTGTGAGGAAATATGAAGGAACAGCATTCTGAGCAGACGGAACAGCAGGTGTAAAGGTTCCTGAGTGGGAGTACAGTTGACACAGCTGGACAGGGTAGAGTGAGCAAGGCAGAAGCAGGAGGGGAGATCAGAGAGGTGGTGGGGCACCTGATCATGTGGGGCCTCATCCTCCATGACAAGGAGTAGTAAGATGTGTGTGATTATCTGACATAGTCTTTACCAGATCACTCTAGCTGCTTTGTGGAGAATAGATGGAGGGTAAGACTGGCCAGAGGAGACCAATGAAGCAAGGGGACTGCTGTTGCTCAGGTGAGGGGTGATGGGGCCCTGCACCAGGGTGTGATGCAACTGGTGGGAAGCCCCTGAAATGAGGCATTTTTCTACCTGCGAGGGCACTCAATTTGGGTCAGAAATCAGAAGTGGAACTAAAGGGGACCTTGAACTTTAGTTGGTCTAAGCACCCTCATCTGAGGTCACCTGGGCAGACACTGGGTAGAACCTGGCATGAAGCCGCACTTCAACAGCCTTCCACCTTGTGGCTCCTGTTTGGTTCCTGTCACCATCCCTTCTATTTCTGTGGCTTTCGAGAGACAGATCCACTAAGAGCTGCTGCACTTTGAAGGCTCAGAGTAAAATTAAGAACAACTTGCTTTTCATTTATCATTTCTGCATTATACACCACCTACTTTCCAGAAGGATTTGAGACAGTTTACAGGAACAATCATCTTTAAACCATCTGCTCAGCCACTGTAAAACTTGTTTTCGGAGACTCCTTAAGGGTACAAGGAAATGTTTAAAACATAATGTTTAGTGAAAAAGCTAGGACATGACACTTTGTTCCCTATCATATTATTACATAATAGAAATACAGAGAGAGAGTAGAGAGGGAAGAAAGAGAGGGAGAGAATGAGGAAGAGGAAGAGAGGGGAAAGGAAAGGAACAGAAATGGGGAGGAGAGGGAAAAATAAATTGGAAAGAAACATTAACGGTGGTTATTTCCCTTCTTAAAATGGTCTGGACAGACCTCATCGTTAATAACATGGTACCCTGAGATGTTGCAACTAAGATAATTTTGAAGGGTAGTAACATCTTTTTACTGTTAATAATTATGCATTTATAGATCAAATGTGTATTTCCAAAATATAGCTAATACATCCAAACCATGTGTCGGCTCAATCTCATTGCTAGAGCAATTGAGGAATTTTATTACATTTACCTTTATTCCAGTTCAATTAATAAAAATAATTAGCTCAGAGATAATAAAAGTAATTGGCACGGGCACCTGGGTGGCTCAGTTGGTCATGGTCCCAGGGTTCTGGGATCGAGTACTACATCACGCTCCCAGCTTCATGGGGAGTCTGCTTCTCCCTCTGACCTTCTCCCTCTCACGCTCTCTCTCACTGTCTCTCTCTCTCTCAAATAAATAAATAAAATCTTTTTTAAAAAACAGTTGGCACTTTCACCGTTTGACTTGGAAATGTCCTTGACTAGCCTGACCGGTTCATGAGGTGCTCTTTCCACCTCCAGGTTCCTGCAGGGCACATTCTGCTAATGGCTCTGGCAGTTCATTCTTCGAGTCCCATTTTCTCCTGCCTCCAAGAGCCATGTTCTCCCTGCCTTTCCTGCCTCTGTTTACAATCCCCTTAAGGTGCTCTGGCCTCCAGCTGATCTCTGGTTCCAAAGCCCTTGCTACCTGTTTTATGTTTTGGTGACCTCCGCGCCCTACGTTCAGGTACTGATTTCTCTTTCAGTTAGGTACTGATGCTCAAGACTTAGTGGCTTAAGTCAACAACCATTTCACTATCTCTCCGGTCCTGTGGACTGACTAGGTTTGAGCAATTCGTCTGCTCTATACAGTGTCAGCTGGGGATGCAGTTATCTGCGGGGCAACGTGGATGGAACATCCACAATGGTTTACTTACCTGGCCAGCAGCTGGGGTCAGGTGGATGCTTGGATGGGACCATAAAGTGGAGCGCCTCACGTCTCACTCCCATATCTTCTCCATGCAGCCTCAGCTTCTCACAGCATGGCATCTGGAATCTGAGAGGCAAGAAGGCAGAAACTCTCAGAAATACCAGGATATCATTTCTGGTGCCTTCTAGTGGCTAAAGCCAGTCATGGAACAGTACAGATTCAGGGGACACAAGTTCCACCCCTTGTTGTGAGGAGTTTCATATACACAGGGAGAGGGGAGGGATGGCTGGGGCCAGCTTGGGAGACAGGCTGCCACACTGCCTCTGCCCGAAGCAAGCATACTTCATGGCCAGGAAGAACTATGCAGACCGCTGCTTCTCAAATGTCAGAGTACCCATAATCCCCCAGAGGCTGTGTGGCAATGCAGCTCTGACTCAGTGGATCTAAGTGGGTCCTAGGAAGCCATATTTTACAATTTTCAGATGATGGCAGATGCTGCTGGTTCACACTTGGAGTAACAAGAATGTTGTTGGCATACTGGAAGTAGCCGAGGGTTAAAAACCACAGACCTGAGGTCAAAATCCATCGCTACCTCTTTTTCACTGTGGCTCCTTGACTATCCTCTAGCCTGTTTCCCGACCTGTTTAAATGGAATCGTGAAACAACTGCTAGAACCAACAGGAGGAAGGATGATACGGTACCACTGACTCTCTTGGTAGCTGTGTGTCAGGGGCACTTTACTTCTTCCCCTTTCTCACCTTTAGTTTCTTCACCTAAAATTAAAGTGGGAATGGGAATGACAGTATCTACCACATAGGGTGGTGATAAATCTATGGGAAAACTGGAATTCACATACGGTGAATATGTGAGAAGATATGGGATATATCCTTGCTCCCCTTTTGCCTTTCCTCCCTCTCAACCCCATCAAACATATCCCAGCATGTCAGCATTTGTTATGATTTGAGGGGCAGAGAGGGTGGAAGGAAGCAAGGGCTGAGGTTTTGAGGTAAGGGAAGTTGGAAGCTAATCCATGGTCTATATCTACCCATGACCCACTCCATGGAAAAGGGGGGATTTGCTTCTTCTTCTCCCCCTAGTGGACTGAAACCAAGGATCATAAGCAGGAACCATATTTGTCCTGGATGCCTGGAAAGAGCTCAGCTCCATCTTTTGTGGGGTCAGTGGCTGCTGTGATTAATGATCACTGCTGGGAAATTCAGCTGTGTCATTATCACAGTGAGAAGGGTCACCAAGTCCAAGAAAGCTCCCAAGTAAGTTCCATGTGGTCTATGCCCCCATGGGGACCCTTGAACCATTCCTGGAAATCAGAGGCTCTGGACCACTGAAGACAGTTCAAGTCTGTTCGGTCATGTATTCAGACTCTCTTGTAGTCACTGCCATCTGTATAGGAAACAAAATGGCTCTCACTACTTGATGTCAGGATGGGAACCAAACTATCCTACCTGGGAATAAGGCCACAAATGACAAGGCAAGAAACAATGCTTGATGTTCATTTTGCACTTCAGTCTATGTTCTGAGATAATGTGTACACATGCAATACCTCATCTTTACAGCAACTCTAGGAAGAAGACAGCATAATAACCCCCATTGTCTATATAAGGAAACCAAGGACACAGAAATGAGGTGGGCTTCTCAAGGTCGTACAGTGACGTGGCAGGGCGTGTACTGGAAATCACATCTGCCTGGTGACAAAAAATGCTGCACTGTTTTTTGAAGGCTGGAGGCAGGTAGCATCTCACAGAGAAAAATAAGGTTTCTCTCCTGGTTCGGTGACTAAGATGTTGGTCCCTTGTTCCAACACACACACACACACACACACACACATACCCCTTGGGAAGAGAGAGCAGCCATAATAAAGCAGGACTTTAGAAAGCTAACTCCTGAGTTCTAGTGACCAAGGCAGAACTGGGAGAATCTATTGCTCTGATCCCATCTGATCTGAATACACTGCTCTGTGCATTTGGGACCTGGCACCGTATACCTGGGTGACCGGCGGTTCCAGGCTGGATGCTCTTGGCATCTGTGTTGGGCACTGTACTATGTCATTTTCCCTCCCGTGCAGGCCTCTTCTTCCCCAGTGGGCTGTGCCTTCCTTACGGACCCAGACCCTATCACATCCTGCTTCAAACCCTCTGCACTGCCTGTCCTGATCCCTCAGAGAAGATCCTCCTCCTCTGGAGTCACTCTGTCTCTACTGGCTCCTCCTCCAACCTCTCCTCTGGAATGCTCTGACAATGCAAATTAAACAAGGTCACTCCAACTCCAAAATCCCTCAGGGACCCACTGTCTTTCAGCACAGAGCATCCAAAGTCCTTCCTAAACTCATCCCGCTCCCTTCCTTCACCCACATCTTGCTCTCCAGCCAAGCCTGGTTACCTGCAGCTTCACAGCGGGTTCTCACTTCCCCACTTTTACTCATGCTCTCTCCTACACCTGCAGTATTTTTTCCTCAACTCACTCGCCTAACAGTATGGCCTTCAGCAAATCACCTCACCTCTCTGAAACAGAAACGGGTAGAAATGGGTTGTTCTGGGAGCTAGTAAAAAAGAATAAGAGAATGGAATGAGATGAAACATTTCTTGACATGTGCCAGGCATTTTATATGTATCATTCCATCTAATTGTCACCAACAACCCTACCGGATAGCCCAAATTACTTTCTGTCACAGGGTTATTAGGTACTGAGTGTCACACAGGTAGAAGGTGGTAGAGTCCAGGCAGCCAGGACCTAAGAGCTCAAACACACAAACCCTCCCCACCAGACCAGGCCCCTGGGAGCTACCAAGGCTGCATACTTAATGTGCTGGCCCAGAAGGGGTCACCTAAGCACGAGATCACTGAGCTGATGAGTAAATGGCATCATGGAAACTGCAGGGTCTGCAAGGGGCTAAAAAGTTGACCATCCTCTACATGGAGGATCTCCTGCTTCATGCTCTTTACACTGGAAGAACTTCCCTATGATAATATTAACCACAATGTTGAGTAATAATAAAAGTACCACTTCTAGAGTGCTCCCCATGTGTCATCTTCTCCTTGAATTTATGTATGTATATGTATTTTTTTTCATTTAATCCTTAAAACAGACCATTTTACAGACAAGGAAACTGAGGCATAGAGAGGTTAAATACCATGCCTAAGGAAGCACAGGAGCACAGGGTAGAATTAGGGTTGGTTATACTCTAAGGCTATTTGACTCAAAGCCTGTTCTCAGAAAACCCAGGCTACCCTGCCTGAACACTCTTCCAACTTCTATGCCACCTTCATCAATGAAGTTGGAATGCCCTGTGTCCTTCAGTATAGGACCCACCAGGAGAGGCCGGCAGGCTGTCCCTCAAGGGGTCCCACTGGATTCATTCATTCCTTGTGTCTCACAAACCAAGGACTGAGGACCCTATAGTCAGTGGTGTACAGAGAGACTGAAGGTTGCTGGCAAAACTTTTGAAAGGCAGATATGACAGAAAGAACTCTCAATAAGTGTGCCCACATACAATGATTATTTGAAAGGCCAAGAAGACCAGAGGGCCTCTGCTGCCATGAACAGCACATTCGTTCCTTGTCTGGAGCCAAATGACAATCATGGGCCCATTAAACAGACATTTGTGGAACCTCTGCACAGCGGTGAGCAAAAGCAGGTATAGCAAAAAGGTGGTTAGGTGAGCACGTCATCATCTAAACTATGCTGAGCTTCTCTGGGCTGTAGGTGACAGAAGACCACTTGCATTTATTTAAGTAGAAAGGAGAGTTTCTTATATAAAGCAATACGGGGCTATCTCATAATATCCCTGGACAAGAATTAAACTGTGGTCTTGGCTTCCCAGGGAAATTCTACCAAACATTTAAAGAAGAATTAATTCCTATTCTCCTGAAACTGTTTCAAAAAATAGAAATGGAAGGAAAACTTCCAAACTCAATATATGAGGCCAGCATTACCTTGATCCCAAAACCAGACAAGTATCCCATCAGAAAAGAGAATTACAGACCAATATCCTTGATGAACACAGATGCAAAAATTCTCACCAAAATACTAGCCAATAGGATCCAACAGTACATTAAATGGATTATTCACCATGACCAAGTGGGATATATTCCAGGTCTGCAAGGTTGGTTCAACATCTGCAAGTTAATCAATGTGATACAATACATTAATAAAAGAAAGAACAAGAACCATAGGATACTCTCAATAGATGCTGAAAAAGCATTTCACAAAGTACAGCATCCCTTCCTGATCAAAACTCTTCTAAGTGTAGGGGTAGAGGGCACATACATCAATATCATCAAAGCCATCTATGAAAAACCCACCGTGAATATCATTCTCAATGGGGAAAAACTGAGAGCTTTTCTGCTAAGGTAAGGAACATGGCAGGGATATCCATTATCACCACTGCTATTCAACATAGTACTTCAAGTCCTAGCCTCAGCAATCGGACAACAAAGAGAAATAAAGGCATCCAAATTGGCAAAGAAGAAGTAAAACTATCACTCTTTGCAAATGATATGATACTATATGTGGAAAACCCAAAAGACTCCACTCCAAATCTGCTAGAACTTGTATAGGAATTCAGTAAAGTGTCAGGATTAAAAATCAATGCACAGAAATCAGTCGCATTTCTTTACACCAACAACAAGACAGAAGGAGGAGAAATTAAGGAGTCAATCCCATTTACAATTGCACCCAAACCCACAAGATACCTAGGAATCAACCTAACCAAAGAGGCAAACAACCTATACTCAGAAAACTATAAAGTACTCATGAAAGAAATTGAGGAAGACACAAAGAAATGGAAAAATGTTCCATGCTCATGGATTGAAAGAAAAAATATTGTGAAAATATCTACTCTACCTAAAGCAATCTACACATTTAATGCAATTCCTATCAAAATCCCATCCATTTTTTTCAAAGAAATGGAACAAATAATCCTAAAATTTATATGGAACCAGAAAAAACCTCGAATAGCCAGAGGAATGTTGAAGAAGAAAGCCAAAGTTGGTGGCATCACAATTCCAGACTTCAAGCTCTATTACAAAGCTGTCATCATCAAGACAGTATGGTACTGGCACAAAAACAGACACATAGATCAATGGAACAGAATAGACAGCCCAGGAATGGACCATTAACTCTTTGTCAACTAATTTTTGACAAAGCAGGAAAGAATGTCCAATGGAAAAAAGATAGCCTGTTCAACAAATGGTGTTGGGAAAATTGGACAGCCACATGAAGAAAAATGAAACTCGACCATTTCCTTATACCACACACAAAAATAGACTCAAAATGGATAAAGGACCTTAATGTGAGAAAGGAATCCATCAAAATCCTTGAGGAAAATGCAGGCAGCAACCTCTTCGACCTCAGCCGCAGCAACTTCTTCCTAGGAACATCACCAAAGGCAAGGGAAGCAAGGGCAAAAATGAACTATTGGGATTTCATCAAGATCAAAAGCTTTTGCACAGCCAAGGAAACAATCAACAAAACCAAAAGACAACTGACAGAATGGAAGAAGATATTTGCAAATGACATATCAGATAAAGGGCTAGTATCCAAAATCGATAAAGAGCTTGTATCCAAAATCGATAAAGAGCTTATCAAACTCAACACCCAAAGAACAAATAATCCAATCAAGAAATGGGCAGAGGACATGAACAGACATTTCTGCAAAGAAGACATCCAGATGGCTAACAGACACATGAAAAAGTGCTCCACATCACTTGGCATCAGGGAAATACAAATCAAAACCATAATCAGATACCACCTCACACCAGTCAGAATGGCTAAAATTAACAAGTCAGGAAATCACAGATGCTGGTGAGGATGCAGAGAAAGGGGAATTCTCCTACACTGTTGGTGGGAATGCAAGCTGGTGCAGCCACTCTGGAAAACAGCACGGAGGTTCCTCAAAAAGTTGAAAAGAGAGCTACCCTATGACCCAGGAATTGCACACCGGGTATTTACTCTAAGGATACAAATGTAGTGATCTGAAGGGGCACGTGCACCCGAATGTTTATAGCAGCAATATCCACAATAGCCAAACTATGGAAAGAAACTAGATGTCCATCAACATATGAATGGATAAAGAAGATGTGGTGTGTGTGTATACACACACACACACGCACACACACACACAATGGAATACTATGCAGCCATCAAAAGAAACGAAATCTTGCCATTTGCGACAGTGTGGATGGAACTAAAGGGTATTATGCTTAGCAAAATAAGTCAATCAGAGAAAGACAACTATCATATGATCTTCCTGATATGAGGAAGTGAAGATGCAATGTGGGGGTTTTGGGTGGTAGGGAAGGAATAAATGAAACAAGGTGGGATTGGGAGGGAGACAAACCATAAGAGACTCTTAATCTCACAAAACAAACTGAGGGTGGTGGGAGGAGGGGGGTAGGGAGAGGGTGGTGGGGTTATGGACATTGGGGAGGGTATGTGTTATGGTGAGTGCTGTGAAGTGTGTAAACCTGGCAATCACAGATCTGTACCCCTGGGGCTAATAATACATTATATGTTAATAAAAAAAATAAACTGTGGTCTCAAGAGTGATAGAAGTTAAGAACAAGAAAAACAGAAGCCATGAGATTCTCTTTCTCTCAAATATTATATACATATATATGTGCATGTATATATATACATATATATATACTATATACACTCTGTAAATTTTAGTTGTTAGATATATAAATGAACATATATTTTTTATATATCTCTTTCTCCTAATTCCTCTCTCTCCTCCCACAGTCTGTCAGATCACCTTTTCTCTATACATCAGCTTCACCCTTTTCTTGTGTAAGTCAGAATTCTTGCTTCACAGAAACTGATTCTGACTGAATTTAACAGAAAAAGAATTTATTGAAAGGCTATTAGGAAGGCCAAAGAACAAGACAAAAAATGAAAAAAAAAAAAAAAAACAGGGATAAAGAGAAGCTTGACAGCCAGACACCACCAATATTCCACGCAGACCGAGGCTGCTAAGGACGCCACTGCTGCCGCTCCTGTGAACCCACCGTCTCAGCTTGTCCACCCTCCCCACCTGCTGGCACCAGACGCCACGTTAACACAGACTCTACGTCACCCGTAGCAAGCTTGTGAGCTTTTGTTATGGAAATATACAATTGTATATAATATACACACATACTGCACACACACACACACACACACACACACACACACACGATATAAACATACAGATAGATACATATACACACAACAAGTAGAGAGAATGGTATAAGGAACTCCCATCACTAACTTAAATAATTCTCAACTCACAGCCCATCCCCACAGCCCCCACGACATTTTGAAACAAATATCTTCATCCAATCATTGGACCCATGGCTACGTCAACACCAGTCTCCAGAACAGGCTTTCACAACCTTGGCATGACCCACATCTTGTGCCCCATCATTCGTTGCTGAGGGCGCTGTCCTGAGCATACTACGATTCTTAGCAGCACCCCTGGTCTCCATACATGAGATGCGGAGAGCCTCTTCCTCACTCGTGCTTATGACCACCGAATATGTCCTAGATGTTGCCAAACATCTCCTAGGGAGCAAAACTGCCCTTGATGGACACACACATAGATATACCCACAAAACTATCTTCACTCTTTAAACATTTCAAAATAATTTCTCAATATCATGACATGTCAAGTCACAGTTCAAATTTAGCTGATTGGGGTGCCTGGGGGCTCAGTGGGTTAAAGCCTCTGACTTTAGCTCATGTCATGATCCCAGGGTCCTTGGATCGAGCCCCGCATCGGGCTTCCTGTGCAGCGGGGCACCTGCTTCCTCCTCTCTGCCTGCCCTTCTGCCTACTTGTGATCTCTCTCTAAATAAATAAAATCTTAAAAAAAAAATTAAGCTGAGTGAGAATAAGGCCCATACCTTGCAATTGGTTAACAGGTCTCTCAAGCCTCTTTTAATTACAGGCCTCACTTTCTCCCTCCTCTTTCTTTACCCTTGCAATTTATTTTCCTAAGGCATCAGGTCCTGTAAGGGTGCTTGGGTGGCTCAGTTTGGCAAAACATCTGACTCTTGGTAGCAGCTCAGGTCCTGATCTCAGGGTCCTGGGATCTGGCCTCTTGTTGGGCTCCCTGCTCCTCCCTCGCCCTCCGCCGTTCCCCCTGCTTATGCTCTCTGGCTCGCTCTCTGTTAAATACATAAAATTTATAAACAAATCAAAAGAAAAAAATAATCCATAACTTTCTGACAAGAGCTAAGGATGTAACACACCTCACCAAACATGCAGATCACGATATCCCAGACCCTGAAGGACAGAGCCCTGCTAAATGTCATCAAACGTTAATTTATGGGTCCTCCCAATCTCGCTGCATGATTCTTCAGATGACAGAAAGCCCAGTGCCAAAAAAGCTTTCATGAAACACATCCAGATGGCAAACATGCTTGGTCCTTGTACCCTGGGGCCTATCCCACACGGCTCTGACTCGGTGAGTCTAGAGTAGGACGTAAGCATCTGTCTTTTCTTTTAAAAAGCCCCACAGGCTGGGTGCCAGGCTGGCTCAGTGAGGTAAGCACCTGCCTTCGGCTCAGCTCATGATCCTGGAGTCCCTGGAATAGGACCCACATCAGGCTCCCCTCTCAGCAGAGACTCGGTTTCTCCCTCTGGTCCTCTCCCCAGCTCCTGTTCTGTTTCTCACTCTGTTCCTCAAACAAACAAATGAATATCTTAAAAAAAAAAAAAAAAAGAAAAAAAAGAAAAGTCCTTCGAGTTTGCTGATTTACACTTTGGGTTGGGTACAACGATTTAGTCTCTACAATTCTAAACCCAAACTTCCCCTACGATGCTTAGGCAGCAGACACAGGAAGGCATTGGAAACAGAGAAGAACAGAGAAACTATAAAAACTATCCCATTTAGAGTCAAGAAAAGGCAAGCTCTAGTTATACTACTTCTCTGTCCTTATTCTGTGTCTGAATTACTCTACAGTCAATTTACTTTAAGTGAGCAAGTTTGCACAAACTTTTACCAACAAATATTAAATAAATGAATTTATCAGATTTTAAATACGCCTAACTAGGATATGGTATTGAAAAGCATTTTATTTCCCTCTCATCATTTCAATGGCACTTCAGATTCTCTTGGCAAATAACTGTCGATATGAGAAAAATTATTTCTAATTTAACAGTGTGACACATGTGCTCAACAGCACCTGAAAGCTGGAGAAGAAATGAAGTTCGGTGGAATCCATTTAAGTTCACAAATGTCACCACAGACTGCCTCCAGGTCTTCAAAACGTATGTATGTATGTATTTCTTTTTTTAATTTTTTAAAAAGATTTTATTTATTTATCTGACAGAGAGAGATTACAAGTAGGTGGAGAGGCAGGCAGAGAGAGAAGGGGAAGTAGGCTCCTACTGAGCAGAGAGCCCGATGTGGGGCTGGATCCCAGGACCCTGGGATCATGACCTGAACCGAAGGCAGAGGCTTTAACCCACTGAGCCCCCCAGGCGCCCCTATTTATTTCTTGAATCAACCACCGACACCTACTATATGCCAGACATGGCTCTGAGGGTTTTATTAACGTTAAATATCATTTCATCTTTACAATCATCTATGAAGTGGGATTATCACCACCCCCATTTCTCCCATCAGGAAACTGAGACCTACAATGGTTTAGTAACACGGCTCGTAAGAGGCAGAGCTAGGATCAGCTTGGGTCTGGACATGATGTTTTAAATCACTATGCTTAGTCTCCAAGAACCTACAAAAAGTCCAAGTCTTCACCGCAAACCTTGGTTTTCCCCACCCTACAGTCCCCACGTGTCCCCAGCTTCAAGGACATTCTCTCAGTTCCTGTAACAGTACACATCCTTCCCTGCTCTAACTGAACACCTTCCCACATCCGCCTTTATTTCTTAGCCTTCTGGTCTCAGCTTAAACATTACTCAGTAAATTACAAGCTCTAATGCACCCTGTATTTCTCAGCACTCAATGCAAAACAGTAATGAATTCCACGGGTCATTTCCTTCCTGTCTTTTCCAACCAGGGGGTGAATCCCTCACACATCCTGTCAGTCCTATTTATCATGTGTTCCAAATCACCGAACACCCACGACCCACCCAAAAGGAAGGCCATTCCCCCTACACACACACACACACACACACACACACACACCCACACACACACACCCCCCCACCCAGATAGGCCTGATCTCAGGTGCACAGTGGGGATCCTGACAACCCCTGGTGGAATGTAACTATTGAAGAGAACTTCTCCCCCATCAACAATACACTGACTCCCTTCACATCGGTCTTCTAGCAGGACTTGAGCCCCCAAAAGGCTGAAACCCCATCTGCCTGCTTCAGGCCGCATTCCCACTCCTGCTATCCCCAGGCCCCGCGCACAGCCCAGGTGAGATAATTAGCAGCTCCATAAAGGAAGCCCCGCTCCGGGCTCTTCACAGGTGTGAAATGAGGGGCGCACGAGCCGACAGCTACCTTTTGGCAAACCAGTGTATTCCTGAGACACAGGCCCGCCTCCCAGCCAGGCCCCAGCCCCCCGGGGACACAGGGCCCTGACACCATGCCCTACAGGTACCTCTGCGCAGAGAAGCATCTTCCCCAGGGCCGCTCACTCACTCGTCCTCTGCGTCGACCTTGAGGAGGACGCAGAGATGAAAGAGGGCATCTTCAGACCAGTGGCCATGGGCCTGGAGGTTCAGAGGTGCTGCGCCCACCAGGGCAAGGTTGCGAGATCCAGAGACACCAGGCAAGAAGCAAGCCTCACAGAAGGCTGCAGAATGCGAGTTGGTTCCCCCCCCCCCTCAGCTGAGGCGTCTCGGTGACCCGCCCCCGTCAGCCGTCCTAACAACCTTCCCGCTCATTGGTGCCTCTGCCCACCCGCTGATTGGACAGTTCCCCGCTCCCTCGGTCTTCAGAAAGCATCACGGGATAGCTCTTTGGGCCCCGCCCACACAACCCTGGGCGCGCACTCTCTCTCCTTTCCCATTCGCACCTGGTAGGCCCTCGGTCACACCACCCTCCTCCTTCTCTGCTGCTGCTGTTTTCTGAGTTTGGCCTCTCTGAGTTCATCACAAGCTTTAGATGGCTGTAGGCAGCACAAAACCCAGCCTTCTCCCATGGAATTGCTTTAGCACCCTTTTCAAAATGCAGTTGGGCATATTTGTGGGGACTATTTCTGGGTTCTTTGTTCTGTTCTATGTGTCTGTCCTGCAAATACCACACAGTCTTCCTTACTATAACTGCTAATAAGTTCTGAAACTCCATAGACTGTGTTCCCCCATTAGTATTATTTTCAAAATTGTTTTTGAAACTGCTCTAATTCCTTTGTCTTTCTACATACATTTTAGAATATTTTTCTCATCTCTACAAAAACAAACAAAGCTGACAGGATTTTGATAGGAATGGCATTAAATCTCTCTGTCAATCTGAGGAGAATTGACATCTTTACGATGCCTAGTCTTCCAAATCACAAACATGGTGTATCTCTCCATTTATTTATATCTTTGATTTTCTTTATCAGTGCTAAATAGCTTTCAGCATGTGGTTTCTGGACATGCACTGTTAGATTTATCCCAAAGTAGTTTCTTTGTACCAGTAATTGGGAATGTATGTTTGATTGTGGAGCCCACATATTCATTGCTACGTATAGCAATACAACTTACTTTTACATGTTTATTCTGTGTACTGTTTCCCATTTCCCATTTCTAAACCCCATTCTAAACCCCTCACCAGCACACTTGCCTTTCTCGTAGTGTTGTTGCTCCTCAGCTCGTCGATAGACTCATCTTGTGATCCAGGGGATTAAGGCTCTGACTCTGGCCATGAACGAAATGATTTTCCTGGCTGTGGACTCCAACACTGGGGAGATGGACTGGCATTCCCACAGGAAGAGGACAGCCATCTGTGGCTGACCCACAGCCATCTGACCCACCCAGCTCCCTTTACCCATAAACACCCAGAACGTGTGCTCCATGTGTGATTAGATGGGGACAGAAACAAAAACTCATGACCTTATGTGGCTAGAAATGAAAATCTATCCTGAGGGAATCTGTAGAGGGGAAAGGGGGACAGGGGAAACAGTCCCCCCTGAGAGAAGGTAGGGCTGTAGCAGAAGATGGTTTTGCTTCATCAACAACTAGGCTGTGGGTTCTGTGCTCTTCCACTGACCACTCCATTGTCTAAACCTGTTTGGCACAATATCCTGATCCTCAGGGTTATGGGGGACCCCTGTGGCACAGTGAGGGGATCAATTCCCACCTTGACTTATGCCAGGAGACTTGAAACCATACAACCATCGCCACGACAGAAGTTCCAAGGCTGATGATGCTGATTTGAGACTCTCTGGAAGAAAAATCCAAGGAAGAAGAACAGGGTAAAAAGACACTCCCCCAACCCACACGTATATCCAGGAAGACACAAACCCAAGCAAAGGAGGAGTGGAAGAGAGAAATCTGAATACAGGAGGCAGAACCCCACCACCCCCAACACACACCGACTAATTCAACATAGGTTCAAAATTTGACCCAATTGTAAATCCAAAATTTACAAGGGCACCTGGGTGGCTCAAATGGTTAGTCATCTGACTTCAGCTTGGATCTTGATCCCGAGATCCTGGGACAGAGCCCCATGTCAAGCTCCCTGCTGGGCAAGGAGTCAGTCTGCTTCTCCCCCTACCTCCCTCTTCTCATTTAGGACGACCAACACCTGTTCGCTTTTCAAAGCACACTCTTGCAATTGCCACTGAAGTTGTCCCACGTGCCCGTTCTGGCTGTGAGAAGCCACAGAGATTCTGCTGGAAAGACCCTGAATCTCCACATCCTTTTGCTCGATAATCCGAGTGAGTTTCCTGATCTCCTCTTTGGAGAGCCGATCCACCTGCTCAGTCAGTCGGATGTTCTGTTCAGTGAGAAGCTTCATCTCCAGTTCCTGTTCTTTGATTCCTTGGACTAATCTTTGAATTTAGGCTTTAGATGGATAATGCTCTTCACTTCTGTTCTCTCTGGGGAGAGGCTGGCTTGCTCGCACTTCCTCTTCCTCACAGGTTCTCTTGGAATTTGCAGGTTTTTGTCGGGCAACTGGGCTTTCATCTCTTCTAACATGACTTGCAAATTCCAAATCGCCTGATCTTTCGCTGCAAGGAGCTGAGCGTGTTCAGTGTTCATCTCCTCCTCCCAGTGTTGAAGACGGCCCACTTTCTCCTTCTGCTCCTGTAAGGACTGAAGCAGTGCTCTCTTCCCCTGCTGCTGGTTGTGAATGATGTTCTCTTGTTCTTTTATTTCCTCCTCAAGATCATCTTTTAACTCGTTGAGATGAAAGACCTCACACTCTAGTTCTACAATCTCGTCTAGGATTTTAGGGTCAACCACAGGAACAGCACGACTCTGTTGTGTTAGGCGCTCCAGGTCTCCATCCACATGAAGATGTTCGTCTGTCATGGATGGGAGATGCATGTCTTTGTCCTCCAAGGATGGCTGTAAAATGTCATTGCTTCTTAAGGTTCCAGTCGACATACCGAATTCCTCCTGAAACTCTGGCCTTTTTCTAAACTCTTTAATGTACACATCTTGCTCTCTGACCTATATTGTGTCAATTGCTTCTGCTCCTCCAAAGCAAAGGACAGCAGTTCCTTCGTTCCTTGATGGTTGGCGTCCATCTGCTTGATCCTCTTTTGGAGGTGTAGTATTTCCAGGACTTTCTCTTGACCGAGTTGAGTGAAAGGCGCATGCTCTATCAGTGACGATTATTTGAGAATTCGCTCAGACTTGTTTGTCTCTTCCAACAGCTTCTTTTCAGCCCGACCCAATTTTGCCACTAACCATCCTTTCTCTACTTTTAAAGCCCTCACAGCAATGTTGTTTTCTGGAGAATCCTCGTTGTTGCTCAGAACAGATACCTTCAGCTGATGTCTTACATCTTGGAGCTCGTGAACCAACTTTTGCTTTCCTGCTCGGAGATCTGAAGCAATGTTGTTCAAACTGTCGTTCAGCCACTGTATTTGTGTAAGTTGTTGCTTCAACCTTCTGAGCTCCATTTCCCTTTCCTGAAGAAGGTCATAGTTCACGTTCCCAGTAGCGTCTTGGTTTTGCAGGTCTCCCACCCGTCGTTGATAGTCCATTAGTTGTTTGCGGTGCCGGTCAGTGAGGTCTGCTAGCTTCTGCTGGTGGACGTTTTGCAACACCGCCACTTCCAGCTGATGTTTGTCCATCTCCCACATCCGCCGCTGCTCTAGGTCCCTGATGTGGCTCTTCAGTTTCCATACTGTTTCTGGGTCAATGGTATTTGGTCCCTGGATAGAACACAGGCACAACTTCTTCCAGTGAGTCACTTCAGCCTCCGTGTTTCAATCTTATGGAGGAGTCTATTGATCTGTGTCTGGGCTGAGATGACATCAGCCAAACCCATGGCGTCCCCAGGCAAAGTCCCTTTCCCCAGCACATGTCTGTTTATATGGGAGATGTCTCTGGTCAAAGAGGTCTGGCTGCTGTCCACGGCCCCTAGGGAATGGCCTAGGCCAGAGCCCAGGCCAACAGCCCAAGAGAACATCTGACGGTCATACAACTGCCCTGGTCCTCGGTGCAAAAGCATCCAGCCCAGTCCAACTACACCCCACGTGTCCCAGAACCCCTGCCTGCCAGAGGCTAAGAATCAAAAGCCAATAGGCATTTCCAGGCAACGCCTGCGTGCCCCTCCCCCCAACCCCCCTTGTGTGCACTCCCGCACTCCCGGCCACTGCTGGTCAGGTACCTCCAAACAGCCAAGGCCCTTTGGCCACTGATCCCGGTTTGCGCTGCTCATCCCCAGGACTTCTACACCAGGCCTGGGCCCCTTGCCCTCCTTCCCCTGCTTTGGTGGCTGTCCTGGGTGGGCCTCTAGAGCATGCTCCTGCCTGACTGTCCCCAGGTGCCTGCCCCCAGAAAATGCACCTGGCCCTCGACTTCCCCCTAAGTGGGATCCAATTGTAAATCCAAAATTTACAAGGGCACCTGGGTGGCTCAAATGGTTAGTCATCTGACTTCAGCTTGGATCTTGATCCCAAGATCCTGGGACAGAGCCCCATGTCAAGCTCCCTGCTGGGCAGTACACAAAGTCCTGTGGCATGCGCTTTCCACGCAATAGTATTTTTCAGTGAGGTGAAAAGGTCACACACATCCATCTAGCTAGGAGAGAGGCTCCTAGGTGCATTTCACAGATGTCTACACCCGCGCAGAGAATGGACCTCATGGAGACTTTGGGTATTTCCAGCCTCCAGAGGCTCCAGAGTGCCCCATCCCTCCTTGCCCCATCAGTCCTGCGGAGAAACCTGGGCCCATGCCTTGGTTTGGCGTTTCACTGGCCACAGCCTGGGCTTGCCTCTGTGGCCTCCCTGGCTGCGCGCCTAGACCAGGCCAGCGGTTGTGCAGAATGGTGGAGGTGCCTGGTCCGCAGGTCCTCTGCTCTGCACAGAGTGGCACAGGTGTGGGTCGGCAGAGGCCCGAGTCCGCACCGAGGTCCCGGCCTGGCGCTGGTCTACTGGTTATGGTTAGGAACCGTCCCTCCCAGCTGCCTTGCCAGAGCCCTGCAAGCCCCCACCACCAGCATTTCTACTGCATGAATCAGGCGGCCAACCAGACCCTGGGCAGACGAATGTGCCCATTGGGGCCCACTGCGATTGCGCCAGTTGGGAGCCGGGGAGGTTATAGGAGTGCTGGCTGCACTGACATGGACATGGAGAAATTGGCAACTGGGAGGAAAGAATGGTGGAAATGCCTTAGCTGATTTATTTTTTTAAGAGCTTTTTAAAAAGCCTTTCTCCCTTTGGGTTTGGAAGCAGATTTTTCTCCAGGTTTCTTTGGTTCTGCTTTAATGCCTGACAGGAAACATTAGCCATTACGAAATGACAGCAGACACCAGGCTTTGTAGACCATCTGGCTGTCAGAATAGGAACCACTGGTGGTTTTGAGAGCTCCTGGAGGTGATGGTCACATGCCCAGTTATCTGGGGCACAGCTTTCAAGGTCTTTTAGGGCTGTTGGCTGTACTGGACCTACTGACTGTTTATTCTGGGATAAGATACCAAAGTGTGAGTTTTCCACAGCTTTTGCTCTCCCCCCCACCCCACAACACCTGGGTCAAAGGGGGAGTGTGGTTTGGCCAAAGCACGTGTGGCAGTTCTTCTGGTGTGTGTGTGTACCAAAATGCTTTTCCTTCCCCTCGCATTTTCTAAACTTGCTTTTGAGGGTTTGGGGACCCTCCCCCAGAACTTTCTGCTTAGTGGCTTTGTTCTGTTGTGTAATTTGGTCACTACCCCACCCTATGCTCTTAGTGTGCGTTGATCCTGTTTGCAGAGTTGATGCCCGTCCCCTAAAGCCTAGTGGTGCCTACTTTTCCGTCATTTGTGGGAAATGACAGAAGTAATGCCAAGTGACAGGTAGACGGGGGAGCAGTGATAGAGTTTTGGAATGTAAGTAACATTTGGTGGGGTGAGGTCCAGAGCTGATGACTGAGAAAGAATTCTTGAGACCTCTTTGGTGCAAAACGGTGGTTTTATTAAAGCACAGGGACAGGATCTGTGGGCTGAAATAGCTGTATCAGGGTTGTGGGGGGCAACTGATATACACTTGGAAGGTGGGGGAGGTAAGGAAAGGAAAGGGAAGGGTTTCAAAAGCACTTTCCTATGCTAAAGAGGACCTACAAGATACTGGAGACCTTGACATGGTCAAGTGAGGTGGTTTTACCTTCCAGCAAGGAATGAACATGAAGATGGTTGGAAGTTTCCTGGAGGAAGGTCACACAGGTCCCACCGAGGAATGGGGGAGGCTGAGTGCAGGGTGTCAGCTTCCGCTACCTCATCAGGTGTGGGGGCCAATGTTTCAATGGAGAATATGTAAATGAATTCTAAGATAATTCCTTGGGAGTCTTAGTAACATGTTTTGTGAAATCAATATTCGGTGAGGGTCAAGACAGATTTGTCACATTGTCGTTCTGGCAATGTTTATACACTGTATCATGAAAGGGGTGTTTGCTCTTTTGGCACAAAGTTCTGAGGCTATTATTTATTCTCCTTATTTATTTGACAGAGCGAGAACACAAGCAGTGGGAGAGGAGGAAGCAGGCTTCCCACCGAGCAGACAGCTTGACCTGGGGCCCCTCTCCCAGGACCCTGGGATCATGACCTGAGCTGGAGGCAAATGCTGAACCAATTGAGCTCCCCAGGTGCACCTGTTCTGAGCCCTTTCAAGCTCCCAAGCCAGTCAGGCTCTCCTTGGCCCCAGCTTCCTCTGCAACAGCTTCTCTCTTCACACTTCCATTTCAGCCATAGATGCCCTGCTTTTAGATTCCAGAGCAGGCCGAGGATTCCTACCTGTTCACCCCTCCCTGGAATTCTCCAGAGCTCCTTTCACCACACCAGCCCTGTAGCTGCCGCCTACTCATTCTTCAGCTCTCCAGGCAAAAGTCTCTGCCTCTAAAAGGCCTTCGCAGATGCTACTGATTCTCCAACAGAGACAATCTGGGGAACTTTCATAAGTTTACACAGCACCTGGTTTTCTATGATGCAGTGGCCTATTTACTTGTTCTTGTTCTCCAGTAAACGAAAGGCCTCGAGAGAGTCTTTGTTGTCTTTCTCCAGCACCTGCTGTGGTGCCTAGCATTGGGTAGAAACTCCATAAAGATTGTCAAATCAGAGGTAAATCTAGATCTTACCAGATCACCCTGGCGGGGTGAGCCCCAGTATGAGAAAATGAAAACTCGACAGAGTCAATGGGTCTCTGGCCCTGACCTTTGACTGTGTTTTTTATTGCTGGATGCCAGCAGAAGCTGAGGCGACTATCCAGCTATGAAGGGTGTGGCAATTATGTTCCCAACATCCAAACGCTTTTCCTGGGGAAGCTCCTGAGGGATATTCTGGAATCCCGCCACTCCAAGCTGATGTGGTCATCCCTCTCCCTCACCCGATGCTGTTCTGTCCCTGAAGGTGTTCTTCAGTTTCCAGACTGCAGCTGAGTCTGAGCTCTTCAGTCCCTGCGATGAAGACTGGGACAAGTTCTTACACCGTGTCACTTCTGCCTTCAGTGTTAGGATCGCATTTGGAGGGGCTGTTGATTTTTGCTGTACCCAGATGACATCAGCAAAGTCCAGCACATCTCTGGAGAAACTGAAGGTGTGGCCCCCTCCCAGGATCCTGGAAGCCTACTTTAACATATAAAACTTACTTTGGAAATTTCCTTTTTCTCTAGCCCCCAAGATACATGTTGGCAATCATCCCTCAAGCATATGGCCCACTGCTCTAGGCCTGAAGGGTCTCATGACTAAGACTTTATTAGACCGTAATAAATGACCTTTTGCCAACAACAGCTAGCCCCTCATGGTCCTGGAAACTTTCCTTCCAGAATTCCTTGGAGACTTACACTATCCCCAACCCCCTCAAACTTGAAAGTATAGAATAGGCCACTCCTCATGACCACATGGCAGCCCTTTTTGCCTATAGGTCCTGTCCCCATTTTATAATAAAATCACCTTTTTGCAGCACCAGAGACAGCTCAAGAATTCTTTCCTGGTCGTGAGCTCCGGACACTATGATGGCAAAATCAGAAACTCGAAGGCGCAGGACCAGAAAATGTGCCTAAAGAAGATACAAACACACAGTTCAAAAGCAAGCAAGAAAACACTAAGAAAAAATCTTTCCCAAACAGGCTGATGAGGGACTTTGATCAAACTGTATCTTTATGTTCTAAAGGATTCCCAGCCATTGAAAAGAAAATAAAACTGCAACATTTCCGATGGACATTTACAATGAAATCCAACAGTCCAGTAAAAGGAAGGAAGGATACTCCATCTCATTAGCACAAAGTTCTTTAAAAAGTTTTAAACTAATAGGTTTGGCAGCTTGGCAGAATTTTAAAAATGATAACAGCCAGTGTTAGGGTGTGTGGAAAGGGAACCCTCATCTACTCTCGTGAAAATACAAATCAGTAAAGAGGGTCTCAAAGAACGGCTTGGCAGTAGCTATTAGAATTCACAAGGGACAATTCCTTGAGCCAGCAATTCCTGCAAACATGCACATGTACCTGTGCTTTCTAGAGCACTGCTTAAGAGAACACCATAAAACACGCAGCTATCTAAAGGACCATTGGTACTGAATACATTAAGTAAAATGGAATTTCCATATCTTGAAACAAGTTGCTGTGGCTGATATCGAAGAGGTTACTGCCTATATTCTCCTCTAGGATTCTGATGGATTCCTGTCTCACATTGAGGTCTTTTATCCATTTTGAGTTTATTTTTGTGTACGGTGTAAGAGAATGGTCGAGTTTCATTCTTCTACATATAGCTGTCCAGTTTTCCCAGCATATTCCCAATAATCATTTATTGAAGAGACTGTCTTTTTTCCACTGTATATTTTTTTCCTGTTTTGTCGAAGATTATTTGACCATAGAGTTGAGGGTCCATATCTGGGCTCTCTACTCTTTTCCACTGGTCTGTGTGTCTGTTTTTATGCCAGTACCATGCTGTCTTGGTGATCACAGCTTTGTAGTAAAGCTTGAAATCAGGTAATGTGATGCCCCCAGTTGTAGTTTTTGTTTTTCAACATTTCCTTAGTGATTCCGGGTCTTTTCTGATTCCATACAAATTTTTGGATTATTTGCTCCAGCTCTTTGAAAAATACCGGTGGAATTTTGATTGCAAAGGCAAAGGAAACAAAAGGGAAAATGAACTTTTGGGACTTCATCAAAATCAAAAGCTTCTGCACAGCAAAGGAAACAGTCAACAAAACAAAGAGGCAACCCATGGAATGGGAGAAGATATTTGCAAATGACAGTACAGACAAAAGGTTGATATCCAGTATCTATAAAGAACTCCTCAAACTCAACACACTCAAAACAGACAATCATATCAAAAAATGGGCAGAAGATATGAACAGACACTTCTCCAATGAAGACATACAAATGGCTATCAGACACATGAAGAAATGTTCATCATCACTAGCCATCAGGGAGATTCAAATTAAAACCACATTGAGATACCACCTTATACCAGTTAGAATGGCCAAAATTATCAAGACAGGAAACAACATGTTTTGGAGGAGATGTGGAGAAAGGGGAACCCTCTTACTCTGTTGGTGGGAATGCAAGTTGGTGCAGCCACTTTGGAGAACAGTGTGGATATTCCTCAAGAATTTAAAAATAGAGCTTCCCTATGACCCTGCCATTGCACTCCTGGGTATTTACCCCAAAGATACAGATGTAGTAAAAAAAGGGCCATCTGTACCCCAATGTTTATAGCAGCAATGGCCACGGTCACCAAACTGTGGAAAGAACGAAGATGCCCTTCAACGGACGAATGGATAAGGAAGATGTGGTCCATATACACTATGGAGTATTATGCCTCCATCAGAAAGGATGGATACCCAACTTTTGTAGCAACATGGATGGGACTGGAAGAGATTATGCTGAGTGAAGTAAGTCAAGCAGAGAGAGTCAATTATCATATGGTTTCACTTATTTGTGGAGCATAACAAATAGCATGGAGGACAAGGGGAATTAGAGAGGAGAAGGGAGTTGAGGGAAATTGGAAGGGGAGGTGAACCATGAGAGACTATGGACTCTGAAAAACAATCTGAGGGTTTTGAAGGGGCGGGGGGTGGGAGGTTGGGGGAACCAGGTGGTGGATATTGGAGAGGGCACGGATTGCATGGAGCACTGGGTGTGGTGTAATAACAATGAATACTGTTACGATGAAAATAAATTTAAAAATTTTTTAAAAAGTGGAATTTCCATGCCAAGGAGAACTAGAAAGCCATCAGAAATGAGGAGGCAGACCTATATATGATGACACAAAGATAGTCACAGGTCACTAGAATGCAGAAAGAGCGAGCTAGCTACAGAGCAGGATGTATAAATGATTCACTTTATTAAAAGGACACCTGAATTTACTGATTTTGAGAAATACAGATTAATTCAACAGATATACACTGAAATACAACCTATGTATTCATTCAGTGTGTATATATGGTCTCTCAACAAAAATGTATGGGACCCTCTATGTGCCAGGCACTGGATTATCTTTCTGTGTGTGTTTTCTCATGTGTGATATTTATCCGTCTCTAGGTGTGCTGTTCATCCACAAGAGAAAACACGCCGAATGCTGCTTTTCTTGGTAAGGGGAGAGATTATGGAGCATGTTTACTTCTACTTCATACATTCCTGTATTATGGATCAAAGCTAATGCAAGGTGGTAGCTCTTTCATTATCGGTAATCATCCTAACCCAAGTAGTCACCCAATATGCAGGGAATTGTGACAGCCACAGTGTGGAGAAAACAGCTAGGCCAGGAAATGGCAAAGCCTGCAGAGGATCTACTTACAATTCATAGGAGGGAAACAAAGGATGGGAGAGATGTTCTTTTCTGGGGGAGTTTCTTCACTAGGAGCACGAGTATGGCACTGTGGTTGCATAGAAGCCTGTCTGGTTGTCTGATGTTTCCTGTGTCATCTGTGTCCACCAACCACAAAGGCCATCCTCTCTGGGCATGTCTCCTGATAGGAATTATTAAGAAGTCCCTTGAACTACTCTGTCAGACACAGACTGAAAATGATGGAACATTCTGGAAGAGGTTTCCCTTGGTTCAAAAGGCTTAGAGGTGAGCAGAGTATTGGGAGCTCACCAAGCTTGATCCTCCTCTGCAGATACACAGTCTCAGATGCCAGGTGGCAACTAAAAAGCATATTTACTGTAACAGAATCTTCTATTTGGAAACGGTGAAAACCTGGTTTTTATAGGATATAGTAGAATAGCCTCATACTAGAAAACTATTTCCAGATGTTGAGAATTAGACATCTTTGAAGGAAATGCTGAAAAGTTTTAGGTTAACTAAGAATTTAACTAACTAAGAATGTTTAGAGCAGATGAGGACATAACTTCTGCTAGGATACCCCACAACACCTTTCCAGAATGTTACTCCCACGATAGGAAAGGTTAAGGAGAGTCTAAAATTCCAAGACAATGAGAATGATTGCAAGCAAATGAGGGACAGCATACACTACTATACCTTGTGTTGGACTTCTTACTTTATTATAAGGAGTTTTCCCTCAGGCGTCTGGGTGGCTCAGTCAAGTGAGCAGCCAACTCTTGATTTTGGTTCAGGTCACGATCTCAGGTTCGTGGGATTGAGTTATGAGTTGGGTTCAGTGTTCAGTGGGGAGTCTGCTTCTTGATTCTCTGTTTCCTTTTGCCTCTGCCCCTCCTCGCTCATTCTCCCTCCCTCCCTCTCAAATAAATAAATAGATCTTAAAAAAAAAAAGAGTTTTCCCAGGCATCAGATACTTGACCCTCAGAAGAATTGTGAATGAGGGGTCACTGTGGAGGGAAAGCTATCCAAAGGCACACCTGGAGCCTCTAATGAACAGACATCTTCTTTCTGGGCTTTGGCAAGGAGCAAGACGGCTGCAGCACATGCACGTGACACTTCCACTTTTGATTCCAGGATCCCTAAGCCCATCTGACACTCTTCATCAGGAGCTGGCATGTCACAGGAGGTGTGGAGGATATGCAGATGAGGCCTTGCTCCTGGAGAGCAGCCAAGGACAGCTGTGAGGAAGGACAGCCCTTGGATTCAAAGGGGATCCCTCAGGGCTGACCACAGCACAGGCTGCCCAAGGTGACACCCATCCCTTGCGTCCTTGATCCTTGGGTTGTGTGGAAATAGAAGTTGGGAGACACAGAGAAGCCAAGGTCCCTTTAAGGGTTTCACTACCCCATGATTCTTTATCTGTGACGGTACTGGCTTTCCTGGGCCCTACTGCTGCTCACTGCCAGAAGGTAGGAGCCTATCCCCATAGTCTTGGGCCCGAGATCATACAGAATGAGCTCCCACTGTGGTGGAAGCAGAAAACCTGTGACCCGCTGCTAAGCCTCTGCTGTGCAGCCGGGGGACCATCCAGGGTGGGAGGTGCATGAGACCATGAATGGCAGACAAAATTTGTTCCACACTGTCTAGAAGCACAGATCTCTTAATTCAGGGATTAGAAAACTTGCTGCAAATGACTAGAAAGTATTTTAGCCTTTGCAGGCCAGACGGCCTCTCCTTGAACTACTCAACTCCACTGTCGTGCTGTTAAAGCAGCCATAGAGAAGACTTACGTAAATGGGAGTGGCTGTGTTGCAATAAAACTTTATTTACAAAGACAGATGGGTAGGCGAAATTTGGCCCTTTCAGCCTGGGCTCCAAAGTCCAAACAGGCATTCTGTTGTTGTTGTTGTTTTTTTTTTTTTCAAGGAGACTAGAGTTTTTAAAAAACCTTTTGGACCAATCCAAAATACCTCCTCTAAATCTTTCCTACCCTGTGCTATTTGCCTTCCCCTACTACATGACACGAAGGCCAACACAAACCTCGGGACCAATTCAAAAGGGTGTGTGGCTGAGAGGAGGCATTTCTTCAGTGGCTTCTGCTCACCCTGCACACATTCTGCACTCTACGTTCTGCTCCAGCTCCTTCCACCACACGATGGTCACTGAGGTACAGATGCACCACCGACTGACGGACCCCAAAGACCCCCCTGAGCAAGCACAAGGCTCTGGACAGAGAACAGGGAAGCAACCTGGACTTGTGGGACCTGCAGTCTATTCGCTCCTGGTTCTGCCACTAACCAGACCCGTCTCGTTTCCCTTGAGAGAAGTTATACCTGTTAAAAAGAGCAGTTGAGGGATCAAATCAGGGAGTAGCTACAAACGGCCTTTGTATCATATCACTATCACCCAGCCTTGCACATCTCTAAACTGTACTGAAGACACTGTCACAATGACAATAAAATCTTTGCGATCGTCAATACGGCAGACACAGGGCCTCACAATCCCTCTGGCAGGGTTTTCCACACATGCAGAGGACACATCAACAAGGGTTCTTTTTTTTTTTTTTTAAAGATTTACTTATCTGTTTATGTTGTAACAAAAAAAAAAAAAAGATTTACTTATCTGACAGACAAGTAGGCAGAGAGGCAGGCAGAGACAGAGAGAGGAGGAAGCAGGCTCCCCGCTGAGCAGAGAGCCCAACGCGGGGCTCGATCCCAGGACCCTGGGATCATGACCTGAGCTGAAGGCAGAGGCTTCAACCCACTGAGCCACCCAGGCACCCCTCAACAAGGGTTTTTATCAGAATCCCCGTTTGTAACAGCAAAGGAGGAGAAGCCAGGCACCCATCCTTCACCAGGGCCCCGGTGACATCAAGTATGAGGCTGATGGCGGCAGCAGGCACAATTAGCTGGGGACAGGGGCGTGAGACAGGCAGTCACTGCATTCCCTCTGAATATATTTTTAACATTTTGATCCAGGCGGGCACCTTCACAAATGAAACAACTGGGGAAGGAAGAGGGCGAATGTTCATTTACCTTTAATCTCCAGAAGGTGGTCTCCATCCCAGGCCCAAGATTTAGAATTTGACAATGACATTCTGTCTCCTGTAGAAATGCCTTTATCAACTGACTGACGCCGCCATGGACTCGAGCAAAATATCCTGAGAGAGAGACACAGAGACAAGCTATCTCTCAGTGAGGTCGGAAAGCATCCCTGCAGAGCCCGCCCCAGCAGAAGAGCAAATGAGGACTCTGCTGCTCTTCTTTGGGGTCAGTGATTTATCTGTGGACTCATGGGAGAAATCAGGACTTTCACATTCTCTCTCTCTCTCTTTTTTTTTAACTTAAAGCTGCTGGAACCAAAGTAAGTACAATCTATTTAATGATTTAATGGTGGAATTAAGGATCTTAGGAATAAAATGTCCCTTGTGGCACCTGGGTGGATCAGTCAGGTAAGCGTTTGCCTTTGGCTCATGTTAGGATCTCAGGGTCCTGGGGATCAAGCCCCGCATCGGGCTCCCTGCTGAGCTGAGAGCCTGCTTTTCCCTCTCCCTTTGGTCCTTCCACTCATGCTCTCCCTCTCCAATAAATAAATAAATAAAATCTTTCAAAAATAAAATGTCCCAGGATTGTACTTAGGAAAGACAAGTGTTTTACATCAAAACATCAGATCTTAATGTTCCTCTTTGAAATATGCTTTTTCGTGGCCAGGTGCAAACTACTTAGGACTCAGCTAAACCTCAAAATGCAAGATCATGACGAAATAATATTTTGTGGTCAGAATATGGGGCAGATAAATGGCCAAGCAAAATGAAATGAAATGAAATGAAATGAAATAAAATAAAGCCGTATTTCTTACCATGTTCCCTTCATCTCCATCCTGTGTGGGTGAAAGCCTCTATGCTTATAAACTGACCTCACAGACTGACTGAGGGAGAGGAAGGCACGAGCAAAATTGCCCCCAAAATGGACTTATTCAGCTCCAGGGTGGGGAGCTTGCATAAAGGAGATGGGAAATAAAAGAGCGGAAAAGGAAGACAAAATCTGTGTTCTAAAGTTCTGTTGCTTAAAGCATAACTATCTTAAGAACAAAATTTGAGTAGCATTCAGAAACATACTGCAATGTGATACAGGAGTTCTATGTGTATTGATTCTCCTAATAAACAATTTGAGCTTGTACTTTACAGGTTATCTTGCATTTTATGTTTCTAGGAATTCATTTTTATTGTATGTTATAGAATATCATCCACAACAGACTGGATATTGAAACAAAAACTTTAAAGATGCTCACCACACCCTATTCGGGAAGCCCTTTCTTTGTGTGCTGCAGCCTGGACATGCCAGCCCAAGCAGAGGAAGAAGGAAGGCAGGCCGCTGACATGCTGCCTGGGGGCACCCAGCTCCCCAGGGCTCCAAGGTGAGTCCCTGCCTCTGGTTAGGAAAGCTGCCTCAGGGTCCCAGTAGGGAAGCTTCAGGCCTTTTAGGCAGGCCTGGCCCCATCTTCCTAAAGCCTGGGTTCACCCTCAGCTCAAGGTAAGATCCATGTCCTTATTGTCAGGGACCACCACTTTAAACTTTCTTTGCATTTCTTACAGAATCTACCCACAAGCTCCATCTTTAGGGCCAGGATTCCCTGCATGCCCAAGGACTGAGGTCATTTGGCTAATTTCTCAATCTGATTGAGACTGAGTCACCCTCCTGTCTCAAATCCTTTCACTGCCTTGATAGAAAGGACTTGCAGAGCCTAATAGTGTTACTATCACTTTAATAAGGCCCAAAAGATGATTCCTTACTTGGGACAGTTCACAATAAAAGATACTAGAAATGGCTCTTAAACACATAAAATGGTCCTTAACTTCAGCCCCAAAATAAGAGGAATAAAATAAAATAAATTTACTGTAAGATACCATTTTTCAGATTAATCACAATGAAAAGGTTCCTGTGTTGGTGAGGATGTTGGGAAATGAGCACTTTCATATGCCACTGGAGAGAGTGAACACTCTCTTTTGAAGAAGGAATCCCTAAAACCTTGGGCCTCTGTCTGATGAAGGGACGTTGGGAGGGAGGGAGGGAGGGAGGAACTTGCCTCTGTTAATTCTGGGGGCCTTCCTCTCCTTAGATGGTCTTACAAAATGCTAGATGGAAGGGTCTAGCCAGTAGCCAAGGCTTACTGCAGACCTAAAAGGGAAGAAAGGAGGCAGGTGAGGTGAGGTCATTAGGTTCTGACTCAGTTCTCAGGAACCAGGTCAAGGAGGACCATCAGCTACCTCCAACAGTGAAGAGAGGCACATTTCATGCTCCATTACAAATCTCAGCAGACTCAGCCATCCGTCTTGGTGCTCACGTACACAGCCCCTCATCACCACCCCCCTCCCCGTGGCCATTTCTTCTCTCTCTTTGCTCATGTGCCTAATTCCCTTCCCAGGACCCTACAGAGCACAGCACCTCACCTCATACCTCACCTAGAAGACCTCCCACCATTTATTCCCTCAGCAAACTCACTGGCAAGAGCCAGTCAGACAACTCTGCTCGACCACAAGTTAGTTCTGTGTCCGTAGGAAGGGAGATCTGAGATTGTTTCCTAAAACTCACGAAAGACTACCTAAGCCTTTCCCCCGGCTCCATATTAGGTACCAGTCCTTCCACATCTCTCAGGCAGGTCATAGTGGGAAAACCAGGAACTGATAAACACAACAGCTACAACCTATAAAATGGTGCAGTAGCCTGAACTCTGGTCTACACAACCTGGAAAATGCTATGGTAGCCTAAGCTCTCCCCAAGGAACCAAAGTTTTAGTGTTCTAAACCAGGAGCTGAAGCCCAGATTACCAGTAAAGGTCTTCTGCCAACTGTAAGGAACCAGCCTTAGAAAAACAAGAAGTAGCGGAAGGAGCCTGGATCCCTAAGACCATTTTGTGAAGTCATTTTGGCCCTTGCCCTTCAATGGCTATCTTGGGAATTAATAAACATGTTTACCACTCAAACCAAATGGAGTTGCATGGTCAGCTCTTGGTTTCGGCTCAGGTCACGATCTCCGAGTTCTGGCATTCGGTCCGGCATCAGACTTCATCTTCAATGGGGAGTCTGCTTCAGGATTCTCTCTCCCTCTGCCCTTCCCCCCACTACTCTCTCTCTCACTCAAATAAATCTTTTTAAAAAAGTAATAAATCAATCGAATGGAGTTGGTCTTCTGTTACTTACACCGTGAAACATCCTAAGTGCTATCCTGAGTATGTTACCTCATTTCCATTTGCCTGACCAGTAAGCTAAAAGGGGTAGGGTGTATGCGACTGTGTGTGTCTGTGTGTGTTTGTGTGTTTGTGTCTGTGTGTGTGTGTGTGTGTGTGTTTTCACCCAGCTAGGTCCTAAGTTCTCAGATATCCATCTCAGATAGACATCATATGTTCTCTTCATATCCACCGACAAGGCTTACTGCTGCCCTGACTACAGTCTGTGCTAATCCTGTACCTGTCCCGACCAGTCTCCTACAGACGGCCATGTGCCCGCCTCAACAGGCACCCGTAAGGAAGCAAATACCTTCGGCTACTCGAGGCAGCAACTCAGCACAGAAACACAGTACGCACTAAGGGACACAATTACCTACAAGCCCATACTGTCAAGGAAAACTGACCCACAGAGTTTTACAAAGGTGAACACACTCCGTTGTCTAAAACAGTGCTTTTAAACAATGAATTGTGACCCATACATGTTCACAAAATCATTGTAATAGTCTGCGAATCCCAGGCTTAGAAAATGCAGATGACAAGAGTTAAACAGAAAATATCAGCATCCATTACATACTGTAAGAGTTAAAGATTGTTTTGTGAAGTTTGTTCTCCAAACCAACAAAACCAAATAGACTCCTCAACACAGAATGATGATTGCCAGAGGGTAGCAGGGGAAGGGGGGTAGCGAAACTGGTGCTGGGGATTAAGAGGCACACACTTCCACTTATATAAATAACTCACAAAAATGAAAAGTACCTCAGGAATATCATCAATAATATCATAATAATGTACTGTGACAGACAGTGAATACACATAATCGTGGTGAGTGCTGAATAATGTACAGACGTGTCAAATCAGTAATGCTGCACACCTCAAACTGACATAACATTGTATAGATCAAACTATATTTCAATAATTAAAAGAGAGAAAATGGTGTTCTCACTGTTGGGGATTTGATGGGCACTGTCCTCAAAGGCATCATGTAGTGCCCTCTAGTGGTTAGAGCCAGATCTGCAGTTGAGAAAGAACAACAGACCAGAGAGACCTCAAGCATGGCTGTCAGGTTGGAAGCAACCTTCCAAATGACCTGGTCAACCCTGACATCCAGGGCAAGAACCCTTCAACAACACCAAGCCACCGCCTGAGCACGCCCTACAAAGAAAGCACTCGCTCCCCCGCTGAGTAGCTCTACCTGCTGAAAAGCTGACCAAGCTGCCTTCCTCTAGGAGCCCAGGGAGGGGCTTCCTACTGCCCTCTCCTGGAGCCCAGGGAGGGGCTTCCTACTGCCCTCTCCTGGATGACACGGAGCAGCTTCTGTATTCGCCCTCAGCTAACACTATTGATCCAGACAAACAATACTTGTTGAGTGTCTGCAAAGTACCAGGCATTGGGGATACAGCGGGGAACCCAGGAAGAGACAGAGACAAAGTAAGAGCTTATGCCAGATGAAGGACAACAGCATGGGGGATGAAGGACCTGCATCAGACAAGGTCAAAGGGAAGGCCTCTCTGAAAAGGGGAGGGCTGCGTGGACTCCCACAGAATTGGAGAAAGCTGTGCAGAAGGCACTCGGGATGGGATGAGCAGCTGATAGAAATGCTCTGGGCAGGAAGCACCTTGGAATGTTCCAGTAGCAGCAGGTAGGCAGGGAGGCTGAAGAACAGCAGAGAAACAGGAGAAACCTCAGACTTCTGGGGTCTCCGTAAGTGTGTGTGTGTGTGTGTGTGTGTGTGTGTGTGTGTGTGTGTTTTAATTTCTCTGTTTTAAAATTTTCCTACACTACCCATATGCCATATTTCATTCTAAGACACCATTAAATATAAGACTGAAAAAGGAAAGAAGAAAAACTTTCAGTTGCTCAATGTTTTTCCTATTACTTAGAATTTTAATTTGATTTTGATTTTGTGCTGATGAAAACGCCCTTCAGATGTATTTGAACAGAATGAAAGGGAAAGGATGAGTGATAGAAGTTGGTTAAGTCTTTTATATTTAGGGTCATGATCCTACCCAAATTTATGTGTGTGTGTGTGTAAAGAATGAGGTACGGGTCAAGGTCTGTTTTGTTTCCATTTCAATATCCAATTCACCCAGAATTATTCACTACAAAGACTCGCCTGGGGCACCTGGTTTGTTCAGTCTGTTGGGCATGGTCCTCGGCTCAGGTCATGATCCCTGGGTCTTGGGATCCAGTCCCACATTGGGCATCCTGCTCAGCAGGGAGTCTGCTTCTCCCTCTCCCCTCCACCTTGCTCATGATCTCTCACTTTCTCTCCAATAAATAAATAAATCTTTTAAAAAAAATAAAATGACTTCCTTTTCCCCACTGAACTGACTTGACACTCTGGGCAAAAATCAATCGACAGTACCTGTTGTGATTGGTCTATTTTTGGACTCTCTATTCTGTTTCACTGATCTATCTTTAAGCCAAAGACTTTGATTACTGTGGTTTTACTATAAGTCTTAATATTGGGCAGGAATAAGCAGTGTAGGTTCTTCAACTGTGTTCTTTTGAAGATTTATTTGGTTATTCTAGACCCTTCGCATTTCCATATACATTTTGAAATCAACTTGTTCACTTTTTCTAAAAAAGGGGAAAAGGATGGCTAGGAGTTTGACTGGGATTGCATTGTTTGCATGAATCAAATCATGGAAAACAGAAATCTCAATGATATCATATCTTCCATGTGTAAACAAAGCCTATCTCTCATTGATTTCAAATTCCTGTTTCTTTGACCCAAGATTCCAATGTCTTCTGCCAGTATTTATGAAACTGTGGCATGCCAATGTGGTAACTTTCACTTAGGGTAAAATCTCAGACCCTTTACAGTTCAGTTCTTTACAACAGGCCACTTCATCTCCAAAGATTACAAATTTTTCCCTCTTTATCTAATTGCATGCAGCAATCTAGATAAGACATAATGGTCACTGGTTGGAACTGAATCTCATAGCACTTTTATTTCTCGAATATTTTCTGTTTTATCAATATTAGCAATGGTCAGGAAGACTTGCTCCAGTGTTATTTGACTGACAGAATAGTCTTCTAGATTGAATAGCACTTTGGCTTCCTCCAAAATATTAAACACCTTTAACAGGGGAAAAAAGAAAAAGATGGTATTACTATTGTAATATCTCCAGTTACCCTTTCCCCCCACCCCATCATTCCCCAATTCCTGCCAGGCGTATGCTTAGGGACAAAAAGACACAGAAGGGGGAAGTTAGAAAGTAGAAGGAAAAGAGGGCTGAAAAATAGAGAGGAGGCAGCTTTCCATCTTCATTCTTTTGATAGTATAGAATAATAGAATTTAGGGTCAGAACTCTTAAACTATAGGTGCCTTTGAAAAGTAACAAAGGTTCTTCTCTGCCAATGTCAGGCTCCCATTCCTTATGTTTGAATCACAATGCCTCCTTCTATCAGTCCTCTGTTACACATAATGTTAGAAGAGTATGATTTCTACAATCACCTTTCCCCAGCAGATTTCCTCTTTGGGAATATAGTAGCTAATAATCCCTTGAAGCTCCTGGTGTTTGATGTTACCTAAGAAAGGAAAGTAACGGAAGGGGCCCCATATGTGATAAGAGTTTTACAAAATTCCTAAATAAATACCATTCCAAATGTCCATACCAATGGAAGATAGAATATATGTTAATGCAAAAGACCATATAATCCCAAAGCCCATTCTCTTTTAGTATATTGCCACTTTGTTAAATATTTCAATAGATTTACTTCCATGTAAAGTATGGTCTTAATATCTATAGTTTATAAAAATTACAGAGGGTCAGATAATCACAGCAAGCTCATACACTTACTTTGCCAAACCTGACTTACATGAATCCTAATGTTCCATTGTCCTGAAACTGCTCATAAAATTTGGGTGTGGTTTCTTTCTCCAGGTGTGTGTGTGTATGGGTGTGTGCACGCACGCATGTGTGTGTGTGTGTGTGTTTAGGATCTCTATACTATTCTTATGACTAGGCAGTCTTCATCCTAAAGGAAATTTTAAAAATCATAATTTTAAACATAAATGTGAAGGCATTCATTGGAGAAATGGGATATTACAGCTTTTGAAAATCTGGTAGTAATACTGTAGCCATTCCTAACTGATAGGATGCACTTTTATGTATTATGACACAACTGGACATTATTGCAAATGGAATTAATTGCAAATGGAATTAATTGAAATTAATATATTTTTTAAAAGTACATATCAATAATACTGATTTTATCTTGTCATGAGTCCCTAAATAAATTCCATGAGGTAATATGTAAAAAAAACTTTTCAAATTGGGAAATACATCAAACATATAAACTATGTAATATGTATGGAACATAAATGTACACCTCAGTGAATTATAATAAAGCTAACAAACATGTGACTGAAACTCAGCAATCCAGAAGTCAGCTATGTGCCACTAGTGACTCACTTCTTCTCTATGGTAAACATTTATTTTCCCATTCTTTATGGTTTTATTAGCTTTAGCTAAGTATGGAAACATAAATACTATAATTTGATTTTGCCTTTTTTGTACTTCACATGAGTGCAATAACACAGTCTGCCTTATTCTCATCTGGCTTCTCTCAATCATTATATTTTTACGATTCATCAGTGTTGCTGTGTATAACTGTACTTCATTTGTGTTCATTACTATAAAGTTGTCAGTGTATGACTACACCTCTGTTGTTGGTGGATATATGGTATGGTATCCAGCCTCCTAAATGGCCCCAAATGATCCCTACCTCCTAGTTTTCACCAAACTGTCTAGTCTTCTTCCCAGTGAACAGGGCTGAGCTATTCACTGCAGAAAAAAGAGTGGGACTTTTGCCTTAATTGTAGTACCTTAATTAAGTATTGAAGTCAGGTACTGTCAGTCCTGCAACTTCTTCTATTTCAATCATATTGGCTATTTTGGAAATTTTGCCTCTCCATATAAACTTTAGAATCAGTTTATTGATAGCCACAAAATTACTTATCCTATCCATGACCATGGAATATCTCTACATTTATTTGGTTCTTCTTCAACTTCCTTCATCAGAGTTTTATAGTATTCCTCATGTGGATCTTCTATATATTTTGTTAGATTTACACCTATGTATACCATTTTTTGGGGGTGCTAATGTATATGGTACTGTGTTTTCAAATTAAAACTCTACTTGTTCATTGATGGTATACAGGAAAGTCATTGACTTTTGTATATTAAGCTTGTATCCTACAGCCTTGCTTTAACCACTTAATAGTTCCCAGAGTTTTTGGTCCATCTTTCAGGTTTTCTAATGTGTCAATCTTGTCATCAATGGAAAAAAAAATCACATTCCTTCCTTCCTAACCTGTATGTCTTTTATTCCTTTTCTTGTCTTTAGCTGAGTTCTCAAGTACAGTGTTGAAGAGCAGTGGTTAGATGGGGCATGCTTGCCTTATTCCTGGCTCTAGTAGGAACGCTTCAAGTTTCTCACATTTAAGTATGTTGATAGCTGTAGGTTTTTGTAGACATTCATTATCACATTAAGAATATTTCTATCTGTTACTAGTATACTGCAAGTTTTAAAAACCATAAGTAGGTGTTGAAGTTTGTCAAATGCTTTTTCTACATCTATTGATAGAATCATGGAATTTTTCTTCTTTAGCCTATTTATGTGTTGGATTTTATTAGCTCTGTTTTGAATGCTGAATCAGCCTTGTATCCCTGGGATAAATCACACTGGATGATTGTGATATGTCTGTTTTTCTTTTCTTTTCTTTTCTTTTCTTTCTTTCTTTCTTTCTTTCTTTCTTTCTTTCTTTCTTTCTCTCTCTCTCTCTCTTTCTTCTTCTTCCTTCCTTCCTTCCTTCCTTCCTTCCTTCCTTCCTTCCTTCCTTTTCTTTCTTCCTTCCTTCCTCCCTCCCTCCCTCCCTCCCTCCCTCCCTCCCTCCCTCCTCCTCCTCCTCCTCCTTTCTTCTTTCTTCTTCTTCTTTTTTAGTAGGCTTCCCAGTATGGAGCCCAAGGCTGGGCTTGAACTCTTGACCCCAAGATCAAGACCTCAGCGGAGATCAAAAGATGGATACTTAACCGACTGAGCCACCCAGGCACCCCTGCCCTGTTTTGGTGTTAAGATAATGCTGAGGGGTGCCTGAGTGGCTCAGTTGGTTAAGAATCTGCCTTCAGCTTAGGTCATGATCTTGGGGTCCTCGGATTGAGCCCTGTGTTGGGCTCCCTGCTCAGTGGGAAGTCTACTTTTCCCTCTCCCTTTGTACCCCACCCCTGCTTTTGCACTCTCTCTTTCTCAAATAAATGAAATCTTTAAAAAACACAATACTGAATAATTTAGGACATATTCCTTTTGCTTCTATCCACTGAAAGTTAATGTAGACAATTGTTATAATTTGTCCCTTAAATGTGTGGTAGAATTTACCAGTAAATCCATTTGGGCCTGGTCCTGGGGAGTTCAATTATTGAGACAATTTCTTTAATAGATAAAGTCTTATTCAGTTTATTTATTTCTTTTTGTGTGAGTTTTGGCATATTGTGTCTTTCAAAGAATTGGTCCATTTCATTTAGATTATCAAATTTGTGGACATAGAATAGTTCATAGTATTGCTTATCCTTTTAATGTCTTTGGCCTCTGCAGTGATGTGCCCCATTTCATTTCTGATATTAGTAATTTGTATCTTTTCTCTTTCTTAGTTATACTGGCTGGATATTTATGGACTTTATTTATTTGTATTTTCAAAGAATCAGTTGTTGCAAACAAAGACCGTTTTCCTTCTTATTTTCTAATTTGGATGACTTTTATTTCTTTTTCTTGCCTATTTTATCTGGCTAGGACTTCTCATATTATGTTGAGTAAGAGTGATGGGAGTAACATTGTTATATCATCTTGATAAAACTGACTCCTGTGTCATTATATGAACTTCTTTGTCATTTGATACAGCCTTTGACTTAAAACTGATATGAATATAGCAATACTGATCTCTTTTGGTTCTATTTGCATGGAGTATCTTTATTCATCCCTTCACTTTGAGCCTGAGTCTTTACATTAGAAGTAGCAGTCGTCTCCTCCAGTCTTTTCTGATGGCCTTCAGGAAGAAAATACCTTCTATCAACCAGGTAGGGATTCTGAGGCTTTCTTAGACCCTTTCAATGGGTAACCTTGCTTCATACTACTTGTTCCCTCTTGGAAGTGAATTCTTAAGACAATTCTGTCAATTCTGCTATGCTAGGCTAGGCAATAAGAGTATATTCTTTGCTTTCCATAGCATGATGGTGAATGCTTAAATTTGTGTACCTTCTTCCAATCCCATAGATTTATGTGCACACCAGTCATTTGCAGAGTCTCACTCTTGACACCCTTGGGGTTGCACATAGGGAGCCAGCCACAGGATATTCATGTGGGTGACTTGCATGGAGCATAACTGGTGTTTGTGGACCAGTTGTGGGAATTGTAGTCAAGGTGTTAACAGATGCTCATGGGCAGACTTTTTGATGGGGTCTTCAAAGTGATTTGTAGGATCTGCCTCTCTTCGAAGACCTCTGAGAGTCTTGGCTGCTGCTGTTCTCCCAGCTTGTCCTTGCTCCTGTCATGCAGTGCATCTCAGTATTCTGGTTGGAGCAAGACAAAAGTGTATCTCTTTGCCAGTGTCCCTCACAACTTGGGAAGCCAGGTGTTTACTCATTCATTCTTACTTTACTTCGTGGGGGGAATTGTAGGTAAAGAAGGTTTCTCTTGGCACTGGTGACACTGGTAAAGTGAAATTGTTTCTCTTCCCCTCATCAATATGACCAATCTTGGAGTTTTCTGCTTACTGATGTGCTAGAACTTCTCTACTGGACTCTCCAACTTCCAAAAAGGGGCTTTTGCATGTGGGTGTTCTTTGTAGATAAGACAGTAGAAAACTCGTATTTGGTCATTTTGATTACATCACTCTCTTATTACTTTGAACAAATTTTTATCTTTTAGGTCAGTTGAGAATAAGAAAAAATAAAAGTTTTCATTTTTATCTCTACTTATTCCTTCTCTGATACTCTTCCTTTGTTTATGTAGATCTGAGTTTCTGACCTGCATCATTTTCCTTCTCTCTAAAGAACTTCTTTTAACATACCTTCCAAGGCACGTCTACTGGCAAAACATGCCCTCATTTTTTTTTCTTACCTGGCAAAGTCTTTATTTCTCCTTTACAATGAAGGGTAATTTCTCTAGGTACAGAATTCTATGTTGGTAGTTTTATTCTCTCAACACTTTAAATATTTCACTTCACTCTTTGCTTGCATGTTATTTTTTTTAAAAGATTTTATTTATTTATTTCAGAGAGAGAGAGAGAGACCCAGCATGAATGGGGGAGGGGTAGAGGGAGAGGGAGAAGCAGACTTCCCACTGAGCAGAGAGCCTGACATGGGGCTCAATCCCACAACCCTGAGATCAGGACCTGAGCCAAATGTAAATGCTTAACTAACTGAGCACCCAGGCACCCCTACTTTCATGGTTTTTGAGAAGTTGGATGTGACTGTTATCTTTGTTCCTCTATAGATGAGGTGTCTTTTTCCTCTGGTTTCTTTCAAGATTTTTTCTTTTTCTATGATTTTCTCTATTTGAAAAATTATATGCCTGGGTATGTTTTTTTGTTTGTTTGTTTTACTCTTATCCTGTTGATGTTCTCTGAGCTTCCTTGATCTGTGGTTTGGTGTTGACATTAATTTGGGGGGAGATTCTCAGTCATTATGGTTTCAAATACTTCTGTTCTTTTCTCTTTTTTTCTTCTGTATTCCCATTGTACATATATTACACATTTTGTAGTTGTCCTACAGTCTGCATATTCTGGGGGTTTTTTTTGTCTTTGTTTTCTTTGCTTTTTGTTTTTTTGTGATTCTATTGATACATCCTCTAGCTCAGAGACTCTTTCCTCAGCCAAGTCCAGTCTAATAATAAGTCCATCAAATGCATTCTTCATTTCTATTATAGTTTTTTTTTTAATCTCAAGCATTACTTTTTTGTTCTTAGATAGGAATTCCCTCAATCTGCTTATATTGCCCATCTGTTCTTACATGCTGTCTACTGTATTCATTATAGCCCTGAGCATGTTAATCATAGTTGTTTTCCCAGTTACTGGTCTGATAATTCCAACATCCTTGCCATGTCTGGTCTAATGTTTGTTCTGTCTCTTCAAATTGTGTTTTCTGCTTTTTGTATGCTTTGTAATTTTTTTCCTGATAATCAGACTTCTTGGGAAAAAGGAACTGCTGTAATTAGGCCATTAGTAATCTGGTGGTGTGGAGCTGGGAAGAAGCCTATGTAACTCTCACACTTTTACTGAGCCTATGCCTCTGGATTGTAAGGTTCACAAGTTTCTCTTTTTTTCCTTCTCCTCCCTTATGTGGAAAAAGATGGCTAAAGTTGGGTATTTCCCTTCTTCAAGATCAGGCTCTGATTATACTCTATTCATTTGGTTTAGTTTAACTAGTTTCCTCCTGAGAACAGGCCTTGTTACAAAGAGCCGTCTGGTATATTTCAAAATGATTCTTCTTCCCTTCTCCCTATGGGAAATACGCAGGGGTTTTTGTCTGAGATTTACTGTGGCAATCTGGTTGTAGAAATGCCCATGTTTGCCTTCCCTGGCATTTTTACCTCTTAGAATTAGCCACACAGCACACCTAGCAATTCAGTTACAGTTCAGGGTTTCTTACCCTGGCCCTGGTTATCAATGTGCTTTCTGCTTTTAGGTCTCTGCTTTGGTAAACCAGGACTTCCTGTATTTGCCTGTCTTTCCAATCTTGGCTGCAGTGGTTTGCCCTGTTTCATCATCTCTCTTTTAGATTCTAGAAGAGTTTGTTGATTTTTCAGTTTGTTCAGCTTTTTAGTTGTTAAGACAGAGTAGCAATTTCCAAACTTCTTACATGCTGGGCTTGAAACCAGGGCATCTGTTCATTTGTGAAGGTCCTTGCTTACTATGGGAATCTTAGGTTAATCTGCCCAACATTGCCATGAGGCCAAAGTTTCGCCTCCTATCTCAGTACTGGTATTGGAATTTGCTTCAGGCAAATCAGCTTCTGCATTTTTAAATTTTTACTATCAAGTTTCAGCTTGATGATTTTTTTTTTCTGTTCTGTTTTGGTTTTTTGAATTTTTCTCATTTTCTTTATCAGTCTAAGCAAATAATTAAAACACAATTCTACTTTATGTTTCCAGTATGTAATAGAAAAATCTTTTTTTTTTTTTAAAGATTTTATTTATTTATCTGACAGAGAGAAATCACAAGTAGGCAGAGAGGCAGGCAGAGAGAGAGAGGGAAGCAGGCTCCCTGCTGAGCAGAGAGCCCGACGCGGGGCTCGATCCCAGGACCCTGAGATCATGACCCGAGCCGAAGGCAGCGGCTTAACCCACTGAGCCACCCAGGTGCCCCTAGAAAAATCTTTTTGAGAGTATAATCTGCCATGCTATAGAAAGAGGAACTATTTTCTTTCTTTTCCCCTTTTCTGAATAACATACATAAAGATTATCTAGAAAAGGAAAAAAGAAAGAAATATACATTTGAAAGAGCATTTATGATACTGTGTAGTTAATTCCATAACTTGAGCACTGCAGGCAATAAGCACTCCATAAATCTTTATCATATGAATGAATGACTAAATGAATATTCAACTGCCCAACAGATATATTTATCTGGATATCTAGGTATAGTTTATATAGTTAATACTGAATTATTGATCTTTCCCACATAGTGGTTTCTTCCCTTAATTGAGCATGCATGCTTGTGTATCCTATCATATCCATTTCCTATCATATCCTCCTCTCTTTTATTACTGTGACTTCCTTAGTACAATCCAATACCATTTACTGCTTTATCATCATTATAGCCTCCATGTTTTTAATCTTGTATCCTGACCATTTGGCCACTACATTGTTGATAGAGTGATCACTCAAGCTGGAGACTAAGGAAATAAAAATTCTTAAAAGGTTTACCATGTCACTGCTTAATGATTAAAGTAGTGGGAATAGAAGTAAATAGAGTTGGTTGTCAATGACTCTGTACCATGAGCACAGAGAAGCACTTACTGAGTTTAGCCACAAAAGCAGAATGGTTGATTTTTATGTGTTACACATCTAGATTATCTCCTTGAAAGGAGTAAAGGAAGTTTATTTTTCTAGTTTGCATTTCATAAGCATTGCTTGTCTTAGGGACCAAGGAAAGGCAGAAGATACATGGTCAAGAGGAAACCTTAAAGAATTATCATGGGAGGGCGCCTGGGTGACTCAGCTGGTTAAGCATTTGCCTTTGACTCAGGTCACCATTCCAGGGTCTTAGGATCTATTCCTGCATCAGGCTCCCTGTTCAACTGGGAGTCTGTTTCTTTCTCTCCCCCTACCATGCTCCCCTGCTTGTCCTCTCTATGTTGTCCTCTCTCCCTCAAATAAATAAATAAATAAATAAATAAATAAATAAATAAATACAATCTTAAAAAAATTATCAAGGGTAAAAAAACAGACAATCTCAGTAACTTAATTCTAGATGAATACATATGAACAGGTTTGTCTTACTGGTTGATTCCCATAATAGACTGGTGAGAGCCTCTACCATTTTGAGAAAGTACGTGCTAAGAAATCATGGATAATATCATAGAGAAATTATTCCAATTATACACACACACACACACATACACACACACACACACACACACACACACACTAAAAAGCTCAGTAAAAAATAACTTGCAGGAAAGGTTAATTATTGAAGATATGAAGCAGAACAATGTAAAAACTTAACACAGTCATCACAAGGAGGTCCTGCCTACATTACCTGGGAAAGTTGCTGTCATGAATTCTTTGAATTTCTCTAGTTTATCTTCATTGTTTTCAAACTTAATCTTTGCTGTCAGAGTGTATGCATTACCAAACTTGTTCTTTAAGTGCTGAGGGCTGCCTAGGCACTTGAACCTCCCCTTTACCATGATGGCTAGTCTGGAACAGAGGGCCTCACATTCTTCCATGCTAGGAAGACAAAGGAAATATGGTTGAAGAGATTGCCTTTCAGCAGGCAAATTCCATATCTCAAAACAGAGCTAGGATTATAAGTAACAGTTGCTATAGGAAAGCTCAGTAATGCAGATAATCACCACTAAGACCATATTTGGGAAGAGGAGATCTTAAGATTCAAAGCAGTCGATTCCTAAATAACAATAGGAACAGCTCCTTAACTTCTTATCCAGTCATTTCTGGATTACTGAATTCAACTGAGGATTCCTGGCATCAGCCAAGAATCAGCCTCTACCCACAATCCCTCCTATGTAGCTCATATACTTAAGCATTGCCTTTATTTCTGGCTTCACATAATTCCCTCCTATACTCTTCTAACTCTCAACCAAGCTTCCCAATGTGTCATACCTGTGGGAAGTTACAACAATAGCTTTGCCTCTTTTACACATCCATGTAATTGTGTCCCATAGCAAGCACCTGGCTGCTGGATCTAAGCCGGTAGATGGCTCATCCAGGAAGACAATTGAGGATTTTCCCATAAGGGCAATAGCTGTGTTCAGTCTACGTCTGTTTCCTTCACTTTATTGTCAAGGGAGAAAGTAAAGGAGAAAGAAGATAAGGGTACACATGTCATTAATTCATAGGAATTAGCTCATGTATATAGAATGCTGATTTGATATGACTCACAAAGCAGCAGGCCCAAGTCCAGATGTATATATCAATTCATTTTCATTGAAATGACTTTTCTTGGTAATTTATTTCAGCATCATTATTGGTAAAATATTTTTGTTTTAGGGAAAGAAAAAACAATAAAGAGATAAGGATGAAGGTACTTTTTTAAAAATAAAATGTGAAGTCTACAGCTCACATCTGCAAAAGGTTAAATTAATACAGGTGGGATCTGCCTTATTCCTGACCTCTGAACCCTGACAGGACCTTAGGCTATTTCACAGCCATTGCCCCTGTGTGACAGATGGATCAGATTGAGTTTGCAGGCATTCATTCTGAACAGTAGAAACACAAGTAGGCAGCTTAATTGCAATAGCACTATGTCTGACCTGTATATGTGGACAAACTCATCAGCATTTGTTTCCAGGTGCATTGCATACAAAAAGGTTTCCACATACTTGCAAATGTCTGGCTCAGGGACCCCTCGCAGCCTGGCATACATCATCAGCATTTCCTGACCTGTCATGTGGTTGAGAATGGGGTCATTTTGAGGACAGTAGCCAATTCTTGACCTAATCTGAATCAAGAGAGTAATCATAAGAATAGGCCCAAGTCAACTATTTAATTGAGCATATAGTTATAAGGATGAGATAGAAAACCTGGTTTTGTAACCCATGTTGCTAAAAAGGTTTGATCCCCCAAGAGCTCCCAACAAGGATTATTTCATTTCTAGGTGGAACCCACTGTAGTAAGATGGAATACTAACATCTCTACCTGGAATTTTCAACACATATTCACTGTGCACTGCTAGGTACCCAAGACAGAATTTTGTTAGAGGAAGTTGCCTATTTAAATATCATTAGGAAAGAACTCTTCTACTAAATCTATTAATGTAATGTATAAGATTTTATTTCTAGTAATGGTTAAGCAACTTCTACTAGGCCAACACTCATAGATAAGAATTATATGATATATATAATATGTGTCTTTATATACATAAAAAATACAAAAATAAACAATCATACAAAATCAAACTAAAAAGCTTCTACACTGCAATGGAAACCATGAATAAAATGAAAGGGTAACCTACTGAAAGGGAAAAAATATTTGCAAATGATATCTCTGATAAGGGGTTAGTATCCAAAATACATTAAAAAAACTTATACAACTCAATAACAAACAATCTGATTGAAAAATGGATACGGGGGCACCTAAATGGCTCAGTTGGTTAAGCAACTGCCTTCAGCTCAGGTCATGATCCTGGAGTCTCAGCATAGAGTCCCACATTGGGCTCCCTGCTTGGCGGAGTCTGGTTCTCCCTCTGATCTCCCCCCCCCCCATGCTTTCTCTCTCTCTCTCAAATAAATAAATAAAATCTTTAAAAAGTGGATCTGAACATATATTTTTTCCAAAGAAGACATCCAGATGACCAAAGGGTACATGAAAAGGTGCTCAGTATCACTGATAATCAGTGAAATACAAATGGAAACCATAATGATATATCGCCTCACACCTGTTAGAATGGCTATTACCAAAAAGACAAGAGATAACAAATGTTGGTGAGGATGTGGAGAAAAGGGAAATCTGTGCACTGCTGGTGCAGGAAAACAGTTTGGAGTTTCTTCTAAAGATTAAACATAGAACTACCACATGCTTCATTAATTCCATATCTGGGTATTTACCTGGAGGAAACACAAACACTAACTCAAAAAGTTATCCACACTAATTAAAAAAAGTATCTGCTATTCATTGCAGCATTATTTACAATAGCCATGACATGGAAACCTCAGTCTAATGATGGTTGAATGGATAAGGAAAATATGGTATATCTATACAATGAAATACTATTCAGCCATAAAAATATGGAAGTCCGCGGGGCGCTTGGGTGGCTCAGTGGTTAAAGCCTCTGCCGTCGGCTCAGGTCATGATCCCAGGGTCCTCGGATGGAGCCTCACAAATCGGGCTCTCTGCTCAGCAGGGAGCCTGCCTCCTCCTCCTCTCTCTCTCTGCCTGCCTCTCTGCCTACTTGTGATCTGTCAAATAAATAAAAATCTTTAAAAAAAAAAAAAAACAAAAAAAATATGGAAGTCCTGACATTTGTGACAACATGGATGGACCTTAAGGGCATTATGCTACGTGAAATTAGTCAGACAGAGAAAGACACAATATGATTTCACTTATATGTAAACTTTATTTTTAAGTATATTTTTATTTTATGTTGTTAAGTTTTAATTTTTCTAGGGTCTGAATATTTAAATACCATTGTTCTTTTCTGCTCTTTAAAAAGCTTATGGAAGAACCCCTGCGAAGCCATCTGGGACTTCATCTTATCTCATTGAAGAGTGAATCTTTGACAAGTTTATTTCTATAAAAATTGTGAAAGTTTCCATTTTTATTTTCTATTTCTTCTGACATCAGTTTTAATAATTTGTTTGTAGTTAGAAAGTTATGAGTTCCTTTAAAAATTTAAATTTTACTGGGGCACCTGGATGGCTCAATTGGTTGAGTGTATGATTCTTGGTTTTGGCTTGGGTCATGATCTCAGGATCATGAGGTCAAGCCCCGCATTGAGCACTATGTTCATTGTGGAGTCTGTTTGTCCCTCTCCCTCTGCTCCTCCATGTGCTCTCTCTCTCTCAAATAAAAAAATCAAATAAAATATTTTTAAAGATTTTAAGTTTTATTTCCATGGAATTCAAGTACTTCGTGTTTCTTTTTTTTGTATGTTGTATTTATTTCTTTTTAAAGAAGTTTTTATTTAAATTCCAGTTAGTTAACATATAGTGTAATATTAGTTTCAAGTGTACAATATAGTGATTCAACACTTCCATACAATACCCAGTGCTCATCACAAGCACACTCCTTAATCCATCAGCCATTCCCCCACCCACCTTTCTTCTGGTAACCATAAATTTGTTCTCTATAGGTAAGAGTCTGTCTCTTGGTTTGTGTCTCTCTTTTTTCCCCCTTTGTTCATTTATTTTGTTTCTTAAATTCCACATACAAATGCAATCATATGGTATTTGTCTTTCTCTGATTGACTTGTTTTGCTTAGCATAATACTCTCTAGCTCTACCCATGTGGTTGCAAATGTCAGTATTTCATTTTTTATGTCTGAGTAATATTGCATCACACACACACACACAATCTTTTTTTAATGTAATTTTGTGTGTGTGTGTGTGTGTGTTTCAAAATTCATTGTTTATGCACCACACCCAGTTCTCCATGCAGTACGTGCCCTCCTTAATACCCACCACCAGGCTCACCCAAACCCCCACGCTCTCCCCTCCAAAACCCTCAGTTTGTTTCTCAGAGTCCACAGTCTCTCATGGTTCATCTCCCCCTCCGATTTCCCCCAACTCACTTCTCCTTTCCTTCTCCCAATGACTTCCATGTTATTCCTTATGCTTCACAAGTAAGTGAAACCATATGATAATTGACTTTCTCTGCTTGACTTATTTCACTCAGCATAATCTCCTCCAGTCCCGTCCATGTTGATACAAAAGTTGATACCCTACATCTTTTTTAGCTATTCACCATTTGATGGACACTTGAGCTGTTTCCATAATTTGGCTATTGTAGATAATGTTACTAGGACATCCCTAATCATCAGAGAAATACAAATCAAAACCACAATGAGATATCATGTCACACCTGTCTGAATGGCTAAAATCAACAACACAGGAAACCACAGGTGTTGGCAAAGATGTGGAGAAAGGGGAACACTCTTGCACTGCCAGTGGGAATACAAACAGGTGCAGCCACTCTGGTAAACAGTACAGAGGTTCCTCAAAAAGTCAAAAATATGATCCAGCAATTGCACTACTAGATATTTACAAAAAGAATACAAAAATACTATTTCAAAGGGATACATGGACTCCAATGTTTTTAGCATCATTAACTTATCATTTCTTTAAATGTATTTACATCTCCTTTTGGGGGGGCAGGTTTACCCATTTCTTTATTTTTATGAAGTTCTAGTGTCTTGACTTAATTGTTGTTAGCTGGCTTTATATTTTTAATAATTAATTTATGTACTTGTGTACATTTTTATATATTTTCCTTCCATTCATTTTTTAGTGAGTCATGTTTTTCAGTTATTTCTTTTTCTTCATCTTTCTTTTTTTAAAAAGATTTTATTTATTTATGTGAGAGAGAGAGAGCACAAGCTGGGGGAGTGGCAGGGAGATGGAGAAGGAGAAGCAGGCTCCTTGATGAACAGGAAGCCTGACTTAGGGCTCTATCTCAGGATGCTGAGATCATGACCTGAGCCAAAGTCAGATGCTTAGCTGACTGACACACAGACACCCCTTCTTTTTTCTTGAAATGAGTGTATAATGTGTATATACATTACTCTCCCTGTAGTTGTTTATTGCATCTCATAGTTTCTGATATATAATATTTTCATTATTTTCTAGAAATTTTTGTAATTCTTGAGTAAAAGCAAGAATCACCTAAAATGATTTTTTTTTAATTTCAAAAGGGGAGGGGCACCTGGCTGGCTTAGTTGATGGAGTGTGTGATTAATTACAAAGAAAAAAATAATCTTTTTTCAGAATATTTTTCAGAAAGGGAGGGAGTTTTCATATTCTGATTTTGTTTTTTGTTTAATTGTTACAATTGAAGAATATATATGTATTTTTTTAAAATGTATGCAAAAATGGTCATATTCATAAATGAAGTATTTTTGAGGGATATAGAATTAGACAGATATTGATCATGATTACAAAATTGACTTTATCACTTATGTATTCTTTGTATCTATTCTTTACTGACATAACCTATCTTGGACTAAAAGAAGAAAATCAAACATCTCATGTATTATATATTTTTTCTCATATCTCCTATAATTTCTGCCTTACAGAGGTTGCCTGTCATTTGGTACAAAAATATTCATAACTTTTCTATCTCCATTATAAATACTACATTTTAGTATTAATGCCATTTTTGTAACTTTTGATGCTCTTAAGTTTGAATTCCACCTTCTTTATATTAAGGCTGAGACTCCTAATTTCATACTTTTTCCATTTTATTTTCAACATTTCTGAATCATTGCATAAGGAGTGTCTTCAGGTTAGCATGGATTTGGCTTTTATTTGGAATTGCAATTTTAAAGTCTTTTTTTTAACAATGTATGATTTAGATCTATTTATATTTATTGATATGACTGGGGGTTATTCCCTTTTTTTTTTCTTCTGATATTTACAAAGGTTTGTATTGTTCTGATGGTACCTTTGATAAATATTTATATATCTTTTTACATCTTTGAAATTTATTGACTTGCCTTAATCCAACATATGATAAGTTCTTCTAAATAAATATTCCTGTGTATATGAAAAAACAGTTTCATTCTTTCATTTTTGAGTACAATGCTTTATATATTTCTTTAGATTTAGCCTATTAATTGTTTTATTCAGATATTATACAGCATTAATGATTTTTAATGTCCTTTTTCTATCACAATGAGAGAGATGTATGTTAAAGTTAGCTACCATGACAATGAATGTTTGTTTGTCCTCAAAGTCCTCTTTTTTATGTTTTATGTATTTTTTTAAAAGATTTTATTTATTTATTTGACAGAGAGAAATCACAAGTAAGCAGAGAGGCAGGCAGAGAGAGAGGAGGAAGCAGGCTCCCTGCTGAGCAGAAAGCCCGATGTGGGGCTCGAACCCAGGACCTGGGATCATGACCTGAGCTGAAGGCAGCGGCTTAACCCACTGAGCCACCCAGGCGCCCCTGTTTTATGTATTTTGAGACCATATTTTTAGATACCTAAAATTTTTAACTGGCTTTTTGATAAAAATTATGTAGTTACACTTTTCTAATACTAGTAATGATTTCTACTATAAAGTTTTACCTAATATTAGTACAGCTATCCCTGCTCTTTTGATTAGTATAAGCACAGCATATCTTTTTCTCTCCATTTACTTTCAAACTTTATGTTTTAAAATATGCCCATTATAAGGAGGATATAGTTTAAATTTTGTTTCTTTATTTTTATCCAACTGTCAATCTTTACCCTTTAACTGTAACATTGAATTCTTTTATTCTGAAAATCATCACTTATATATATGAACTTATTTATTTTTATTTGTGTGTGTGTGTGTGTGTGTGTGTGTGTGTGTGTGTGTGTGAATCTAGTTTTTATTTTTATTTTACGAGAGGGAGAGAAAGAGAATCCTAAGTAGGCTTCATGCCCAGTGCCGAGACTGACGTGGGGCTCAATCTCATGACCTGAGGTGAGAGAGTTAGACACCCAACTGACCTGAACCAAAGGCAGATGCTTAACATCTGAGTCACCTAGGTGCCCCTGTTTACTTTCAAAAGATATTTTTTACTGGATATAAAAGTCTGATCTCATTTCTGAATATTGATGTAAGCTCCTAAAAAAATAACTGTATAGAAATTCAGTAATGTAAACTCCTGATACAATGCCTTAGGAACAACTGTAATTTATTTCAGGGTGCAATGATGGATTAACATCAGAAAATGTATATAAGTTTATACTACTAACAAATATAAGGATAAAATAGTATTACTTTCTTCATAGATGGTGAAAATGTATTTGACATAATTTAATACTCAATAGCCCTCAAAAATGAAAATAAATGGCTACTTTCTCACCATGATTCATCTAACAGGAAATCTATCTTGGACACATATGGTGTCCTAGGCAAGACAGAAACAATTCTTACAAACTAGAAACAATAATTAAACAAGGCACCTCCCTTAACTCTGGTGGAACAAAATTGAAAATAAAATTGAAATAGGACCACTCTGTAACTTTGAAATGAGACATGAGGATATTTTCCAGTCACAAAAATAACTAAGCAACTCTCTTCTCTAACACATGTGATTGCTGCACTTATTTTTCTAATGACATCTGTAACCTTGTTTTAATCTTTCTGCCTCTGGCTAGAAATACCAATAATCACTAAATTTCCCATACTTCTTGACAGCTTCCAAACTCTGATTCTTTCTAATTCCCAGTGCAAACCCAAATCCTGTAATAATCCTCTTCCCTCTTACGGAGACCCCCCTACTTCCCCTGTTATGCATTTCCCTTTGCTGCAACTAGGTGAATAAACCTAATGTTTTTGACTACAGGGGTGCTTCTTTTTAAAAAAATCTAAAAAAATGATTTTATTTATTTATTTGATAGAGGAAGTGAGTACAAACAGGGGGGAGAGGCAGAGGGAGAGAGAAAGAGCACTGATGAAACTTGGTATAACCTAATCTCTCAGGGCCCACTAAGAACAAACATGGCAGTTTGGACAAACACAAAGCAGACTCTCCACTATGCAGGGAGACTGATGTGGGGCTCTATCCCAGGACACTGGGATCATGACCTGAGTCAATGGCAGAGGCTTAACCAAATAAGTCACCCAGGTGCCCCTACAGGTATGTTTCTAGTGATCTCTGGCTAATGAGTTTTACTCTAACAATGACTTGGAATCAAATGACCATAAAAGAGAAAGAGTGATGTGTTTACTTAACTAAATGTTTTTGCAGGACAAAAGCAGTATGAGCTAAGTCAAGAAGCAAATGCAAATATATTTGAAACTCATATTGCAGATAATGATAATCATGTATTATCTTCATATAAGAACTCAAAGTAAGAAAGAAAATGTCAATAAGTTAAAGATGTATAAAGGATATAAATAGACTATTCATAGGGAAGGAAATTCAAAAGATTTTTAAACATATAAAAAGCTGGAGTGATGTCAGCAAGATGGTGGAATAGGAAGCTCCTCACTTCCCCTCTCCATGGATGCACCAAATAAACAGATACATATGGTTCAAATCCTTTTGAGAGAAATATAGAAAAAAATTAAGACAGTCCTACATAAAGGGTGACAGAAAATACCCACATCAAAATGGGTAGGAAAAGCTGAGACACACTTGTTCTGTAAACCCTACCCCTAGCATAGTGCCTTACAATTAGGAAGGAATCCCATTTTCCAGCCTTTCCCTGAGGAGTGAAAACTTATGGTCACACACCTTTTTTTTTTTCTTTTAACCAAAAACTGAAGAATGGAGAGAAGTTAGCCAATTAACACAGAGGGGAAGTCATTGTGACCTCAATAAGTGAGTTGCTAAATTGGAAATCTCACTCTATAACAAATACACATTTTTGTTTTAAGTTTATTTTTTAGTAATCTGTACACCCAATGTAGGGCTTAAATCACAACCTAGACACCAAGAGTCACATGCTCTGCCTACTGAGTTAGGTGGGTGCCCAAGACCACCCATCTAATTCCTCAGCTTTTGTGGCTGCTACCTAAGGGATCAGATCCCAAATCACCCAGCTCTGAGAGCTGATATGGCTTGACATTTGTTTGTCCCCAGGACCACAGAAAGCAAAGGTATTTTAAATTTTATTTTATTTCTAAAATTTATTTTATTTTCTTTTAGTTGTTCTTTTAATTCCAGTTAGTTAACATACAATGTTATATTAGTTTCAGGTGTAGAGTATGGCAATTCAACAGTTCCATACATCACCCTGTGCTCATCAGAACACGTGTACACCTTAATCCCCATCTCCTGTTTGACCTATTCCCACCTCCATCCCCACCTCCTCTTTGGTAACCATCAGATTGTTCTTTATAATTAAGAGTCAAGGAGGTGATTTTAAACAAGCATGTAATGATACACTGTGGCTATACACTTAGGCTCAGTGCAGAGGGAAAGGGGAAAAACACCCAGTTCCCATATTCTCCCTGTGATGGGTTAGACTGAATATTTTCCCACCTGCTGCCTGAGAGTTGTGCTTCCACTTAGTCTGTGTTTGGGAGCTTATAGGGCGGGTAAGTGTAGTCTTTCAGGAGCCTGAATGAGCATGAAGGAATTTCCTGTGCCTTCTCTCTATGGCTTCCTCTAACGATAAAATCAGGTTTCTAGCTTCTCTGGGAAAGGAGTTTGTCCACATACCTAGCACCCCAACTTTTACAGCTGCCACCTGTGGGACTGGCTTCTAAATCACCTAACTCTGGGAGCTGATAGTCTTCAGCATTTGTTAGTCTCCCAGGACCACAGAGAACAAAGAGATGGCTTTAAATAGGCACACAAGCACTCCCAGCAGCTCTTCCCCTTGGCTAGGGACAGAGAACAGACAAAAGCACCCACTTACTAGTTTCTCCCTAAAAGGGGCTAGACTGTGTAGCTAACATTCCAACTTGCCCAGCTGCTGCCTGCAAGTTAGGATTTTTTTTTTAAATCATTTTTTAAAATTTATTTTCAACATAACAGTATTCATTGTTTTTGTACCACACCCAGTGCTCCATGCAGTCCATGCCCTCTCTAATACCCACCACCTGGTTCCCCCAACCTCAACCCCCCCACCTCTTCAAACCCTTCAGATTGTTTTTCAGAGTCCACAGTCTCTCATTGTTCACCTCCCCTTCAATTTCCCCCAACTCCCTTCTCCTAACTCCTCATGTCCTCCATGCTATTTGTTATGTTCCACAAATAAGTGAAACCATATGATAATTGACTCTCTCTGCTTGACTTATTTCACTCAGCATAATCTCTTCCAGTCCCATCCATGTTGCTACAAAAGTTGCTACAACTCCTTTCTGATGGAGGCATAATACTCCATAGTGTATATGGACCACATCGTCCTTATCCATTCATCCGTTGAAGGGCATCTTGGTTCTTTCCAAGTAAGGATTCTAATTATCTTGCATCTAGGAGCTGATGGGGCAGGCACTTTGTAGTATGCCAAGAGCCTGAACAAGTGTGTGCACTTCTCCTCTGCCTTCAGAGCACTGATGAAACTTGGTATAACCTAATCTCTCAGGGTCCACTAAGAACAAACATGGCAGTTTGGACAAGCACAAAGTTTGGAGAGGCACCCATATCTTTAGCTGGGCTGATTGGCAAGGGTTATCTCTTACTAGCTTCTACAAGTTCAGTCTGTTAAGACTAGGAGAGATAGCTGTTTTAATGTAATGCATAGAAAACAATTCAAAGAGCCAAGGAAAATGAAGAACATGAAATAAAAGAACAAACAAAGAACAAGATAAATCTCTGGAAACTGACCCTAATGGGAGGCAGAGAAATGATTTACCTGACAAAGAATTCAAAATAATGGTCATAAAGATGCTCACTGAGGTGAGGAGAGCAGTTCATGAAAAAAGTGAGAATTTCAACAGAGAGAGAAAATATTAAAAAATATGAAACATAAATCATAGAAGTGAAGAATCCAATAATTGAACTGAAAATTCAATTACAGAGATCAACATCAGACCAAATGAAATGCAAGAAAGGATCAGTGAACTCAAAGACAAGCCAGGGGAAATCATCCAGAGGAAAAAAAAAAAAGAATGAAAAACAGGAATGATAATTTAAGGGATTTATGGGATACCACGAAGTGTATCAATATTTGCACTATGGGAGTCCAAGTAAACAAAGAGAGAGAGAGAAGGGACAGAAAGTTTACTCAAGGAAATAAAGGAAATAATGGCTAGCCTTTCTACGCAAGCCAAAGAGGAGACATGGTCATAATTTAAAGGAAAACTTTCATAATGTCTGGAGCCCTTGATGTCCTTCAAATGAAGAAAGAGGGTACAGCACCAACCTTGACTTCCCAATGGAGTGGAACATCTACAAAAGAAAAGTGATAGCATCTATATTATAAATCTGAAGAGAACCTGAGATGTTCCTGCTGATAGCTCATGCCATTGCTGCCACCAAACACCTGGCTGATGTCAGTGTCTTACACTCTAGGAATACTGGCCAACAAGCTGAGCTGAAGTTTGCTCCTGCCTCTGAGAGCTTTTCCCCTAAGGTCAGGGAAACGACAGGGATGTCCACTCTCACCACCGCTGTTCAACATAGCACTAGAAGTCCTATCCTCAGCAACCAGAGAACAGAAAGAAAGAAAAGGCATCCAAATTGGCAAAGAAAGCAAACTGTCATTCTTCAAAGATGGCATGATACTCCGCTCAAAAATTGCTGGATCTCATACAGGAATTCAGCAATGTGGCAGGATATAAAAACAATGCACAGAAATCAGTTGCATTTCTATACATTAACAATGTCACTGAAGAAAGAGAAATTAAGAAACTGATACTATTTATAATTGTACCAAAATCTATAAGATACCTAGGAATAAATTTAATCAAAGAAGTAAAGGATCTGTACTCTGAAAATTATAGAACACTTATGAAAGAAATTGAGGAAGACACAAAGAAAAGGAAAAATGTTCCATGCTCATAGGCTGGAAGAACAAATATTGTTAAAATGTCTATGCTACCCAAAGCAATCTACACATTCAATGCAATTCCTATCAATACCATCATTTTTCACAGAGCTGTAACAAACAACCCTAAAATTATATGGAAGCAGAAAAAACCCTGAATAGCCAAAGGAATGTTAAAAAAGAAAACCAAAGCTGGAGGCATTACAATTCTGGACTTCAAGCTGTATTACATAGCTGTGATCATCAAGACAGTATGGTACTGGCACAAAAACAAACATACAGGGGTTGCGTGGGTGGCTCAGTGGGTTAAGCCTCTGCCTTCGGCTCAGGTCATGATCTCAGGGTCCTGGGATTGAGCCCCGCATTGGGCTCTCTGCTCAGTGGGGAGCCTGTTTCCCCCTCTCTCTCCGCCTGCCTCTCTGCCTACTTGTGATCTCTCTCTGTGTGTCAAATAAATAAATAAAAATCTTAAAAAATAAAAACAAAAACAAACAAACATATAGATCAACAGAACAGAATAGAGAACCCAGAAATGGACCCTCAACTCTCTGGTCAACAAATCTTTGACAAAGCAGGAAAAAATACCCAATGGAAAAAAGACAGTCTCTTCAATAAAGAGAAGACGTGTTGATTAGTTTGCCTAAAGTAACTATATATATGTTGTACACCTTTATTATAGGTATACCATCATGTTGCACACCTTTATTATATAAAATTTTTCTTTAAAAAGTTATGCAACCTCACTTACAATAAGAGAAAAATTAAAGCTACACCAAAGTGCCATTTGAAAAAAATCTACCAGATTGGCAAAAACCCCCAAGAGTTGATCATATACTCTGTCGTGGATGGTTTAGAGAAATAGGCATTTGCAAAAATTGCTTGTGTAGTACAAATTTGTATAACCATAAATGGAAAGCATTTTGGCAAGATCCTAAAGATTGTGTGTAATATGGTACATTTTGTGTAATGAAACAGAAGATAGATTATTATGTTTTATTAAATATGCATAAAGAGTATGTAGTGTGATAAAAGTGGTTATCTTTTTCTGTGGGAAGGGATGAAAGAAAGGTGGGTAGGAAAGGGAATTAAACTTATTTGTATCCTTTTCATATTGTTTTGAGTTATGGTTCATTTGAAGGAATACCTTCTTTTCTCAGAGAGCTCCTGTTGCTATATATTTTAAACTTCTTACTGCTTTCCCCCATTTATACAAACATGCTTTAGTTACTAGTTACTAGAAATTATGATACTTTGTTCATTTTCTAAAACTCTGGGTGTCACTCTTTTTCCTCTTTTGACAGCTGCCTTTCTTTTATGTTTTGTCCACATTCAGTATTTCCCCATCCTCACCTGTGTGTCAACCTACTGCTTCAGATTTCGATGATGTCCAGTGTATACTATTCAGGTCTACCTGCCTGACATTTCTGTTTTATTTCCTTCTTGACATCTTCTCTTCATGCAGATTGTGCAATAAAACTTTATCCAGATTTTCCTCCTATTTCACTAATCCAACCCAATATTTTCTTCAGTTATTCTATTTTAGAAATGTTGTTAGTCCTCAGGATTCATCCCCTATCTCTCTTCTCATTATTATACATACTCCCAATAGATTATCTTATCTATCCATTTCAAATTTCACTTGTACTTTGATGAATCCCAAATTTATATCTCTACATCAATTCATAGATTCCAACTGCCTGTTGGTTGTTCTCTCATAGGTATGTGTCATAGGTATCTTATACTCAACATATCCTATTTCAAACACACTCAGTTCCTGTGTTTACTATATTGGTAAGTGGAACTTTCACCTATTCACTGGATCATGATAGAAATCTGGGCCATATCTTAAGATAATTTGTTTTCCTTATAACCCACATCCAAATGGAAACCAAACCCTGTCAATTTGACTTCCTTAACATCTTTCACAATTACTTTTTCTAATAATTTTTTCATACCAAAATCTTAATTGTGTCATGGTAGCTTAAGTGAAATAACTACTCTTCCTGTTTCTAATTTGGCCTGTTAAAGATACTCATACTTTGTCTCAAACAGAAAGAATATTTGCCTTTTCCCAAACTCAATATGTTATCATAACTATTGCTGTCCCTGCATTCTGTTACTTTTGAGGAAAGAGTATGTATATATGTATACACACACACACACACACACACATATGCACTTCTAAGTTCCCTTTCATGTTTCCCACCTACTTGCCCAGTTGCCTCCTCCTTTAGGGTGCCAACTCAGTGATTAGTAACAGAAATACCTTTCTGATATTTTTGGTAATGTTAAAGCCATCAATCAACACAGATCCAGATGTTGTGGTCTCCTCTCCAGTCAATATTTTGAAGGTAGTGGTTTTCCCAGCTCCACTTAATCCAAGTAATCCAAAGGACTCAGATTTCTGGACTACAAGGGAGATGTTTCTTACAGCCTTTACCACTGGACACTTATAATAAACCTGAGAAAATAAGGGAAAAAACCCATAGTGTACTGGAGCACTGATTATGGGCCAACTACAACCATAACCACAAATCCCTATAGACTGGTACCTGTGACAGTTTCACTCTTCCACTCTCAGCCTTCTATTTTACCAGATATATACAGATCCCATAGAACTAAGAGATTAGTAGATTAGATTAGTAGTACTCTACTAATAGATTAGAAGTACTATCAATAAATTCTTGCCAGGGATGGTGGGCTACAGTTCAGGACAATGTTGATTATTGAATGACATTACCTTTGTAAGTTCTTTCAAAACCAGTGGGATATTCTTTAACTTGGGAGGCAGTGTCAGGGCTCTGTTCTCTTCATTTTTTACATCTTCATCCTCATAGTCCTTGACCACTTGACAGGACACTGCAGCCTACATTTTTAAGACAAAAATCACAGATAAGAATACACTTTAAGTATCTGGTTTAAACGAAAGACCTTCTGAATGCTGGCCCAAGGAAGTAATATCAAAGATGTCAGAAAATGTTTGCTTAATTTCCAAGAACATTCCTACCAATTTCCTGAACTTTCATGCACTAAGTTTATTCTTTTTTTTTTTTAAGATTTTATTTATTTATTTGACAGAGAGAAATCACAAGTAGGCAGAGAGGCAGGCAGAGAGAGAGGAGGAAGCAGGCTCCCTGCTGAGCAGAAAGCCCGATGCGGGGCTCGAACCCAGGACCTGGGATCATGACCTGAGCCGAAGGCAGCGGCTTAACCCACTGAGCCACCCAGGCGCCCCACTAAGTTTATTCTTGACGTGCTTAGATTTCAAGAGCAAGTGTTTCTAGAGCTGTGAGTAAGTAGTATGTTCTTGCCAATAACATGGGTACTTCATGGAAAACAAAAGCCACACTGGTACTAATATTGTTGTTTAGTGTGATTTGTTACAAATAAAATATGTTGAAGACACCATGAGATCCAATTTTTAAAAAAGAATGAAAATTTTTTTTTAAGGAAATACCCTCTATAGGTGAAGTCAGAGCTTGAATAAGTAGGGGTTCATTGAAAGAGTGAAGATGTGGTGGGGAAGAAAGAACGCTGCCATCAGCAGTGGGAGCTCAGTGAGAGATAAGTAGCAATGAACCAACAGGGCATGTTTTGTGAATAGTAATTTGTAGTGTTTGAGCACAACTTTGTTGTTGTTGTTGTTTTTGAATTGTCTATTTTTGCATCAAGTGCTCATTTGATGGTACTTCATTAAGGAAGAATGGAGGGGGGGGGAATATATTTAGCTCAGTAAACATGCTAGTCAGAAGAGTGACTAGAGAGCTGCTTTAAGTGTTTTTCTCTTTTCCAGTCTAAAAACTGGATGTATAGGAGCAGTCAAAATGAACATCTTGTCCTTGCTTTTGATCTTAGGGGGGGAAACATTCACTCTTTCATCATCATGTTTGCTGTAGACTATCTAAGTGGACCCCACTTATCAGGTTGAAATGTTTCCTTTCTTTCCTTGGTTAGCAGTTTTTTGAAAAATCACAGATGGATGTTGAATGTTGTCAAATGCTTTTTATGCAATAATTGGCATGAACATGTGGTTTTTCTTCTTGAGACTATTGATCTTGTGGCTAATATTCATTTTCAAATATTAAACTAGCTTTACATTCATGGAATAAACCCCATTTGTTCACAGTTTATTCTTCCTTCCATATATTCTTGGGTTTTATTATGAATATTTTGTTGAGAATTTATGTGTCTGTGTTCTTGAGGGATACTGTTTTTTTCTAATTTCTCCATTTTGGTATTAGAGTAATGACAGTTTCACAAAATGAGTTGGAAAATGTTCTCACTTCTTCTTTCTGGAGGAAAGAATGCATAATTGATGCTGTTTCTTTAATTTTTTTGATAGAATTTGTAAGTGAAATTATACAGGCTTAGCATTTTCTTTTTTGGATGTTTTATACTATGCAAATAATGTCTTTAATTGAAATAAAACTATTTAGTTTCTTTATTCTTGAGTGAGTTTTGATAAGGTTGGGTCTTTCTAGGAATTGTTCTATTTCATCTAAGGTAACAAATTTATGACATAGACTGGATTTTAATTTCTGTGGTATCCATAGTGAAATCTTTTCATTTGTCCTCACACTGACAATATGTTTCTATTGTTTCTATTTCATGATTGCTCTGGCTATAGATTTATCAATTATAATCATTTTTAAAAATTAGTTTTTTGTTGCATTCATTAATTTTTCTCAATTACTCTTCTGTTTTCAGTTTTATTTTTTATTTTTATTTAATTCTGCCTGCTCTGAGTATATATATATTTTTTAATTTATTTATTTTTAAACATATAATATATTTTTATCCCCAGGGGTACAGGTCTGTGAATCGCCAGGTTTACACATTTCACAGCATGCTCTGAGTATATTTTGCTTCTTTTCCTTTTATTGAGATGGAAGTTTCAATTATTAACCTGGGACTTTTTTTTTTTTTTTTTTTAGTTTCAGAGGTAGAATTTAGTTATTTGTCGGTTGCATGTAACACCCAGTGCTCATTTCATCAAGTGCCCTCTTTAATGCCCATCACCCAATTATCCCTTCCCTTCAACCATCTCCTCTCCAGCAATCCTCAGTTTATTTCTTAGAATTCAGCATCTCCTATGGGTTAACTCTCTTTCAGAATGGCTAAAATTAACAACTCAGGAAACAACAGATATTGGCGAGGATGTGGAGAAAGGGGAGCGCTCTTACACTGTTTGGGGGAATGCAAACTGTTGTAGCCACTCTTGAAGAGAGTATGGAGGTTCCTCAAAAACTTAAAAATAGAGGGGCGCCTGGGTGGCTCAGTGGGTTAAAGCCTCTGCTCTCGGCTTGGGTCATGGTCCCAGGGTCTTGGGATCGAGTCCTCCATGGGGCTCTCTGCTCAGTGGGGAGCCTGCTTCCCTTCCTCTCTCTCTGCCTGCCTCTCTGCCTATTTGTAATCTCTGTCTGTCAAATAAATAAATAAGATCTTAAAAAAAACAACTTAAAAATAGAGCTACCCTAGACCCCACTGTTGCACTACTAGGTATTTATCCAGAGGATACAAACAATGATTTGAAGGGACACCTGCACTCCAATGTTTATAGCAGCAATGTTCACAATAGTCAATATATGGAAGAATCCCATATATCCATCAGCAGATATATCACATATATTATATATATATAACTTTATGTATAAATATATATATATACCGAGCTCCCACTGCTGATGGCAGTGTTCTATCTATCTATCTATCTATCTATACATATATATATATAGGAATACTATGCAGCCATCAAAATGTATGATGAGCTCCCACTGCTGGTGGCAGCATTCTTTATATATATATATATATATATAGAGAGAGAGAGAGAGAGAGAGAGAGAGAGAGAAGATGCCATATATATGTAATGGAGTACTATGCAGCCATCAAAAAACATGAAATCTTGCCATTTTCAACGACGTGAATAGAACTAGAGGGTATTAAGCTAAGTGAAATAAGTCAGTCAGGAAGACAAATACCTTAGGATTTCCCTTGTATGTGGAATTTGAGAAACAAAACAGATGAACATAGGAGAAGGGAATAAAAAATGGGACATTTTTTCATGAATAATATAAGCATTTAATACTTTAAATTTCTAGGGGCACCTAGGTGGCTCAGTGAGTTAAACCTCTGCCTTTGGCTCAGGTCATGATCTCAGAGTCCTGGAATCAAGCACAGCATAGAGCTCTCTGCTCAGCAGGGAGCCTGCTTCCCCTCTCTCTCTCTGCCTGCCTCTTTGCCTACTTGTGATCTCTGTCTGTCAAATCAATAAATAAAATCCTTAAAAAATACTTTAAATTTCTATTAAAACACTGCTTTAGTCACATCCCACAAATTTTGGTATGTTGTATTTTCATTTTCATTCAGTTCAAAGTATTTCCTAATTTCCTCTGCAATTTCCTTTTTGATGAATGGGTTCCAGAGATGTGTGTTGCTTAATTTCCCAATGTTTATAGAGGTTTCCCCATTATATTTCTGTTATTCATTTATAGTCAAATTTAATGATGATCAGAAAACACTGCATTTCTATTATTTTAAAATTGTGACTGATGTATTTTGGTTGATGGTTCCATATGTACTACTCTTATTATGGGTTATGTTCTATAAATGCCAATTAGATTTATTCAGTAGATAGTGTCTTACAATTCTTCACTGATTTTCTGTCTTTGTGTTCTACTGATTAGTGAGGGGGTATTTAGTAGATTATGAAAGCTGTGAATGAGAACATACTGTTTTGCAGGGGAGGCCTCCAAATTTTCTTTGCCTGAAAAGGGAGTATAAATTCTTAACAGAGAGGAGTGTGTCACTTCTTCTTCTTCTTTTTTTTTTAAAGATTTTTTTTATTTATTTGACAGAGAGAAATCACAAGTAGGCAGAGAGGCAGGCAGAGAGAGAGGAGGAAGCAGGTTCCCTGCTGAGCAGAAAGCCCGATGTGGGGCTTGAACCCAGGACCTGGGATCATGACCTGAGCCGAAGGCAGCGGCTTAACCCACTGAGCCACCCAGGCGCCCCTTCTTCTTCTTTTTTAAAAAGATTTTATTTATTTATTTGACAGAGAGAGAGATCACAAGTAGGCATAGAGGCAGGCAGAGAGAGAGGAAGAAACAGGCTCCCCGCTGAGCAGAGAGCCCGACATGGGGCTCGATCCCAGGACCCCAAGATCATGACCTGAGCTGAAGGCAGAGACTTAACCCACTGAGCCACCTAGGTGCCCAGTGTGTCACTTCTTTAGACTCAGATTGTTTAGGGAAATCTGGGAATTTAAGATTTTTGGGTCATTAACTCAGATGTCCCTATTCCATGTATCAGGGTCCCATTCCTTTCTAACAAGAGTTGTGATCTTGGCATAACAGATCTGCCTTGATTGATAGTTTGATGTTCCTGAAGTTCATCAAATCTGAAAATTGGACATTGATCCCAGTACTCACTTGGAACTTCCACTGAAGGAAATAAGGGGTCCATTATATGTGATCAATGAAGCCCTTTCACTTTCACAGTGAAAGTGAAAAAGGAGGCTTTCAGTCTCCCACTAGTAATTCCTGGCCTTTTATTTTCTAAACCAAAGAGCTTAGCAATAGTCTCACAATTCCATTGTTTTAATGTGTGCTATTTTCCCCATATTTCTTGATTCTCTGATGTACACATCAATCAGTGCATTCTCTTGACATATCATCCCAATTCAGCACTGGTGAAAAATTTAACAACTAGGCTACTACTTTGTGTCAGAGGAAATCTGTTTCCTTTGCTACCAGTAACATGACCTCATTGACAGCTGAGTTGGGGAATCAACTAGTCCTAAAACCCCATCTTATTATATAATTTCTTAGAACTCTCCTGGAACTAACTTGCAGGTAGAGTTCCCTTGGGACCAAAACCTGTGTAAAGGAGAGGAAGGAATTGGGAGTAGGCAGAGGGAGAAGTTAAGCTGTGATGCAGGCCAAATGATATTCTCAGTTGACCCCATGGAAAGCCTTGAAGTTGTTTGAGAGGCATTGAGAACACCAAGCATTTTGCTCTTGTATCTGTGATTGGATGCTGGCCATCTGGGAAGAAGTGTCACCTTGGGAGATAAGAATTTTTATAGATGAAGCAATCCATAAAGATAATGACAAGCAGGGGCGCCTGGGTGGCTCAGTAGGTTAAAGCCTCTGCCTTCGGCTCAGGTCATGATCCCAGGGTCCTGGGATCAAGCCCCGTATCGGGCTCTTTGCTCAGCAGGGAGCCTGCTTCCTCCTCTCTCTCTGATTGCCTCTCTGCCTACCTGTGATCTCTGTCAAATAAATAAATAAAATCTTTGAAAAAAAAAAGATAATGACAAGTGAAGGTTGTCTGAAGATAGTACTCCCGAAAGTTAAAGGGAACAACTTCTTCATTGCAGGGGCATCTAGGCTAAGAACCATATGATCATTTCACAAGATGCATAAAAAAGCATTTGACAAAGAACAACATTCATTCATGATAAAAAAAAAATCTCAACAAAGTAGGGTTATAGGGAACATACCTCAACACAATAAAGGCCATCTATGAAAAACCCACAGCTGATATCATCCTCTATGGTCAGGAACAAGACAGAGATGTTCATTCTCATCACTGTTATTTAATGTAGTACGGGAAGTCCTAGCCATGGCTTTCAGACAACAACAACAAGAAGAACGACAATGACGACAAAATAAAAGGCATCCAAATCAGCAAGGAAGAAGTCAAACTTTCTCTATTTTAAGACAACATGATGCTCAATGTAGAAAACAATGTAGAAAGACTCCACCAAAAAGATTTATTGGAACTGATACATGAATTCAGTAAAGTTTCAGTATACAAAATCAACATACAGGAATCTGTTGTATTTCTATACACTAATAATGAAGCAGTAGAAAGAGAAATTAAGGAATCAATCTCATTTACAATTGTACATAAAACCAAGATACTTAGGGATAAATCTAACCAAAGGAGTAAAAGATCTGTACTCTGAAAACTAAAAAACACTGATGAAAGAAATTGAAAATTATATAAAGAGTTGGAAAGACATTCCATGCTCATGGATTAGAAGAAAAAATATTGTTAAAAATGTCCATGTTATACAAAGCAATCTACATATTCAATGTAATACCTAACTAAATACTAACAGAGCTAAAATTTGTTTAGAACCACAAAAGACCCTGATAGCCAAAGCAGCCTTGAAAAAGTGAAGCAAAGCTGGAGGCGTCATAATTCCAGACTTCAATTTATATTACAAAGCTGTAGAGATCTGAAGAGTATTGTACTAGCATGAAAATAGATACAAGGGTCAATGGAACAGAATAGAAAACCCAGAAATGATCCCACAACTATATGGTCAATTAATTCTCTGACAAAGCAGGAAAGACTATCCACAGGGAAAAAGACAGTCTCTTCAGCAAATGGTGTTGAGAAAACTGGACAGCAACATGCAGAAGAATGAAACTGGACCACTTTCTTATACCACACACAAAAATAAATTCAAAATGGATTCGAGATCTAAATTTGAGACAGGATAAAAATCCTAGGGGAGAATACAGGGAGTAACCTCTTTGACATTGGCTGTAGTAACTTCCTTCTAGATATGTCTCCTGAGGCAAGGGAAACAAAAGCGAAGATAAACTATTAGAACATCAAAATAAAAACTTCTGCACAGTGAAGGAAACAATCAACAAAACTAAAAGGCAGACTATGGCGTGGGAGAAGAGATGAAGTGAAATGAAAATGATGTATTTTTTTTCAGAGAGTGTGTGTGTGCAAAGAGGGGAGGGGCAGAGAGAGAGAATTTTTTAAATTTTATTTACTTATTTTAGAGAGAGAACATATATATATATATATATGTTTCAGTTAGCCATTATACATCAAAAGTTATATGATGATAAGTGATATAGAAGTTGTATATATATTTCAGTTAGCCATCATATCATACATCATAAGTTTTTGTTGTAGAGTTCAACAATTCATTAGCTGCCTATAACACCCAGTGCTCATCCCCAAACATGCTATTCTTAATACCCACCACCACATAACTTTTAAGAAATCAATTCCATAGTTATAACCAAATACATCTCAAAGACAGTAAGTGCACAAGGCAGTGCTTTCTATCATAGTCAACCCAACTAAAATGAGGCTTATGATTCAAATTAGTTCCAGTTAGATCTTGACATAACTGTGTGATATTTTCATTATCAAGTAATAGAGGTAAGAATATGTAGACTCATACATTTTGGCCTAATAATGAGCTTTCTTTGAATTGTATCTAAAGTCTACGTTAGTTACTCACCTTCATGCCTTTTGCGAATAGGTTGTGGACATTAGATAAAATTTTATGAGAGATAAAGTTTTGCAGGCTCCAGGATGTAGTCTCCACACACAAAAGCAAGAGGAGATAAAATAAGCCCAAGACAGCCAATGCAGTCAAATACTTTGCAATCCCATGTGTTCCAAAATTATAGACACTCTTCTCAGTAGCTGAGGATGATAAAAGACAAATAGCCTTACTTTAAAAACTGATACAAAGTCTAAGGTGACACCAAAGTTAAGAAATATAGGGTCAAATGAATTTTAAATTAGATTTAAGGAAATATAGAATATGGGAAATAATTATCTTAATATTTTATTAATTTATCTTTCTGGATATTTATGTTTTTTATAAAAGTTCTTCTGCCAGTGATTTTTTTCCTCTAGTTTTTACCAGGACAACATAACCACATACTCAATGAATTTTAAAGGGTAAGCCTCCATGAAAACAATGCTTAGTAATTAAAGAAAGCAAACAAAATAAAGGTATTTGTAGCATACCTAGGTCATGCCAAACAATTAAACTCCTTTAAAGTGAGAAAAACCTTTATTATGTAAATAGGTAAAAATTTTAAGTAAAAAAAGAATATGAGATGGCAATAATCGTAAGGAAGAAAACAACAAATAGTTGAAATGTAAATGGAAAATAGCTTATAGTTTTTGGCCTTACTACAGAGAAAATTAGCTAATACAAATGGCTAAATTCTACATGTTCAAATAGCAGACATCTCTGAAATGTGAGATAAATTACTCTTTTTATCAGAATTGTGTTTTCTGATTTGTACCAATATGAAGAAATGCAATTTGTTTTATTTTAACAAAATACACATAAAACTTACCTTTTTAAAGTGTATAATTCAACGGCACTTAATATATTCACAATGTTGTATAGCAATTACCAATACCTAGATCCATAACATTTTAATTACCCCAAAAGAAAACCCAGTATCTATGAAACAGTCATTATTAACCCCCTCCCCCTAACCACTGGTAACCACTAATCTGTCTCTATGGATTTGCCTATTTCAAACATTAAATATAAATGGAATCATAGAGTAAGTGGCCTTTTGTATCTGGCTCTTTTCACTTAGCGTCATGTTTTGAAGGCTCACCCATGTTGTAACACCTGCCTGTAATTCATTTCTCTTTATTGTTGAATATTACTCCATTGGTACGGATATACCACATTTTGTTATCCACTTATCAGAGCATGAACATCTGGATTGCTTCCAATTTTTCTGGGAAAAAACCATTATGAATAATGCTGATCTGAGTATTTGTGTACAAGTTCTTGTTTAAATACTTCTTTTCAGTTCTTTTGGATATATATTCAGGGGTGGAATTGTTGGGTCATATGGTAATTCTATGTTTAACTTTCTGAGGGACCACCAAACTGTTTTCCACAGCAGCTGCAACATTTTACATTCATACCAGCAATATATGAGAGTAAGAACTTCTCCACATTCTCACCAAACCTTTGATATTTTTCATTTTTTGATTATGGCCATCCACATGGGTAAGAAGTGATGTCCTACTATGCTTTTCTTATTGAATATATTTGACATTTAACATTGTGTAAGCTTAAGGTGTTATCGCATGCTACTTCAAAAAATTTATGGATTAGAATGTGATCGCCAATGTAGTAATATTGATTACATCACATAATTATAGTACAATATTATTATCTATGTTTATCATATTGTGCATTAGAGCTCTATGATTTAGTGCTCATTATATAATAAGTTTGTAACTTTAAACACCATCACTCTTAACAACTGTCCTCCACTCCCAGTTAACCAAAATTTTACCGTTTTTTACAGGTTTAAGTTTCTTAGATTCTAGATATAAGTGATACCATACAGTACTTGTTTCAGTCTGACTAATCTTGTTTGGCATAATTTGCTTATTTCAACCATGTTGTCTCAAATGGAAGAGCATCTTCTGTTTCCATGGCTGAATATCATTCCATTGTGTTTATGTACCATATTGTTTTTCTACCCATTCATCCACTGGTGGGCATTTGGGTTGTTTCCGTATCTTGGCTGTTGTGAATAATGCTGCGATATATGCATGGCAGTGGATATATCTTGTCAAAAGCCTGTTTTCATTTCCTTTGGGCATCTACTTAGAATAGGAATTGCTGGATTATGTGGTAGATCTATTTTCTAGCTTTTCGAGGAAACTCCATATTGTTTTCCATAGTGGTTGGGGTAATTTAAATTTCCACCAACAATGTATAAAAGTCCCCTTTTCACCACATCCTTGTCAGCACCTATCATCTACTGTCTTCTTGATTTCAGCCATTCTAATAGGTGTTAGATATCTAGATAGGTATTCTAATAGGTATAGATATCTAATAGGAAGTTATAGCTCATTGTGATTTTGATTTGCATTTCATTGATGACTATTGATGTTGAGTATCTATTCATGTGCCTGTTGGCCATTTTGATGTTCTTTTTACAAAGATGTCTATTTAGTTCTACTGCCTATTTTTTTTTATTTTTTAAATTATGTTCAATTAGCCAACATATACTAGTACATCATTAGTTTTCGATTAGTGTTCAAAGATTCATTAGTTGTGCACAACACCCAGTGCTCATCACAATATATGCCTTCCTTAACACCCATTACCCAGTCACCCCATCCCCACCTCCTTCTGCAGCCCTCAGTTTGTTTCCCAGAGTCCAGAGTCTTTCATGGTTTATTTTCCTCTCTGATTTTTTCCCATTCAGTCTTCCCTCCCTTCCCCTATGGTTCTCTGCCCATTTTTAAACTGGATCATTTTTGTTATTAAGATGACCGCATTCCTTATCTATTTTGAATATTAACCTGTTACGTGATATGTGGTTTGCAAACATTTTCTCCCATTTTCTGGGTTGTTTTTTCATTTTGTGATATAGTTTTATAGTATAATTGCCAAATACTGTGACCATACACAGTAACACTAAGTAAAGCAAAGGCAGAATCAAATTATACAAAGAATATCTGAAATGAACAAAATAGAAATTTTTTAAAACTTAAATTTAAACTATAATATTAAATTACATATAAAGAACCTAATTAGATATATACCTTTGTTAAGACTTTATTCTAAAAAGAAGAGAGGTAAATATTCACTTAGAAATTTGAAAGAGGACAAGAAAATTTAAAATGTTGCAATTAACAAAATAGAAATTAAAAAGAGTTAAAAAGGGAAGCCTGGGTGGCTCAGTTGGTTAAGCAGCTGCCTTCGGCTCAGGTCATGATCCCAGCGTCCTGGGATCGAGTCCCACATCGGGCTCCTTGCTCATCAGGGAGCCTGCTTCTCCCTCTGCCTCTGCCTGCCATTCTGTCTGCCTGTGCTTGCTCTCTCTCCCTCTCTCTGACAAATAAATAAAATCTTTGAAAAAAAAAATAAAAAAATAAAAAGAGTTAAAAAGGGAGAATAAAAATAAAGGCTGATTTCTGAAAATGATGTATATTTATATAAGCCTTTGGTGATCAAGTGTAATAAAATATATGGGAACCCCTCTCCCCAAGTATACTATATTAGGAAGAGGAAAGTAGATAGGACTTACAGAAGAGAATAAAATAACTATATTCAATTTTATGTCAGTGACTGGAAATCAGAATAATTTTTTTGCAAAACTCATATTTTATAGCAACTTTTAAAAAAGAAAATATAGATTTTTAAAAATTCCGGTTAGTTATCATACAGTATAATATTAGTTTCAGGTCTACAATATTGTGATTCAACACTTCCATACAACATCTGGTGCTTATCACAACTGCACTCCTTAATCTCCCTCACCTACATTACCCATTCCTCCATCACCTTCCCTCTGGTAACCATCACTTTGTTCTTTATAGTTAATACTCTGCTTCTTGGTTTGTCTCTGCCTCTCTTCCCCCTGCCCCCATGTTCTTTTGTTTTGTTTCTTAAATTCCACATATATATGAAATCATGTGGCTTTTGCCTTTCTCTGGGTGACTTATTTTGCTTAGCATACTACTCTTTAGCTCCATCCATGTCACTGCAAATGGCAAGGTTTCATATATAACTCAGATACACACACACACACACACACACACACACACACACACACACCATATCATCTTTATCCATTCATCAGTCAATGGACATTTGGGCTCTTTACATAGTTTGGCTATTGTAGATAATGCTGCTATAAATATTGGGGTGCATGTATCCCATCAAATCAGAATTTTTGTATTCTTTCGGTAAATAACTAGTAATACCATTGCTGGATCATAGGGTAGGTCTATTTAATTTTTTGAGGAACCTCTATACTGTTCTTCAGAGTGGCTTCAGCAGTTTGGATTCCCACCAACAGTGTAAGAGGGTTCCCCTATCTCCACATCCTCACCAACACTTGTTGACTCTTGTATGGTTGATTTTAGCCATTCTAACAGGTGTGAGGTGATAGCTCACTGTGGTTTTGATTTGTGTTTCCCTGATAATTAGTGATATTGAGTATCTTTTCATATATGTTGGCCCTCTGGATGTCCTCTTTGGAAAAATGTCTATTCATGTTTTCTGTGTGTTTTTAATTGGATCATTCTTTTTTCAGGTGTTGAGTTTTATAAGTTCTTTGTGTATTTAAAATACTAATCCTTTATCTGGTTTGTCATTTGCAAATATCTTCTCCCACTCTGTAGTTTGCCTTTTAGTCTTATTGATTTTTCCTTCACTGTGCAGAAGTTTTCTTTTTCTTTTTCTTTTTTTCTTTTTAAAGTAGACTTAAATCAAGTGCTTGAACTTATGACCCTGAGATCAGGATCTGAGCTGAGATCAAAAGTTGGATGCTTAACTGATGTAGCCACCCAAGCACCCCTGTGCAGAAGATTTTTACTTTAATGAAGTCCTAATAGTTTATTTTTGCTTTTGTTTCCCTTGCCTTAGGAGACATATCTAGAAGGAGGCTGCTATGGCTGGTGTCAAAGTGATTACTGCCTGTATTTCCTCATCAGATTTTTATGATTTCAAGTCTCACATTTTGGTCTTTAATCCATTTTTAGTTTATCATTGTATCTGGTATAAGAAAGTGGCCAGGTTTCATTATTTTGCATGTTGCTGTCCAGTTTTCCCAACACCATTTGTTGAAAAGTCTTTGTCCCATTGGATATTCTTTCCTGCTTTGTCAGAGATTAATTGGCCATTAGTCATGAGTTCAGAATAAATAATTTTTTTAAAAGAAAAATATAAATTGCCATACTCATGTGAGTTGAACAATAGAAAGAATAGACCCAATAACTGGAGAAGTTGGTAAAACCCTTCCAGGAAAAATATGACAAATTTAGACAGCTTCATAAGCTTAGCTATATCAAAAATCAAATAATTCCCATGTTACCTGAAAAACTTCAGATTTCCCACATTCAAATGGTCAGTTGAGCACACACATTTGCTTCTTTGCTTCCCTAAAATCTTTCAAATATCATTAAAGATATACAAAAATGTATAAATCTATAAAAACATGGAGAATAGAAGTGGGGGAAATAATTGGAAACAGGTAACTTGAAATTTTGTTGACTTTTTGTAATAGGGAAAGATGTCTCAGTGGGTAGTCATGCATAAACCACAGAAGAAAAAAAAATTGGGCTCTAAGAGACAAAATCCCAGAGAAGCTCTAAATGAAACATTTCTGTTGTGGTCTTGTGAAACAGTATTTAGGGTATTTAATAAAGGTATTGTACAGCTTTATTTCTACTTTATACCAGCCATACAAGCCTCCATTCTGTTCTTTAAACACATATGGTCCTTCTCTAATTTGAGGCATTTGTTCTTGCTCTTCCATCAGTCTAGAATGTCATTCCTCCAGCTCTTCATTGGCTAGTTCAATCTCATTCTTTTAGTCATCAGATCCAATACCACTCTGCAGAGATGTCCTCCATAAATTCTATCTGGAGTAGCCTAAATTACTTTTTAAGAAAGATTTTATATTTTTGGGAGAGAGAGTGAGCATGAGGAAGGGGGAAAGCAGAGGGAAGGGAAGAGGTAGAGGGAGAGGCAGGCTCCCCACTGAGCAGGGAGCTTGACACAGGATCCTGGGGATTATGACCTGAGCTGAAGGCAGACACTTAACTGACTGAGCCACCCAGGTGCCTGTGTTATTCTATCCAATTACCTCATTTATCCCTCTTGTTGTTTTATTTCTACATGCAACCACTGTTTTTATTTACTAACCTTTTAATTTTTTCCCACCTGTCCCAACCCTTACAATAAAAGTCTTGTGAAACCAGAGATCTGTCTTCCTCAGTATTAGAATATAAGGTACAGCAAATAGTAAGAGTTCAAGAAAGAGAAAACAGAAGAGATGGAGGAAAATTTATAAATGAAAGTATAGATTGTCTCCTAGCACTTGAGGACTAGAGCCTTTGGGTTGAAATTGCCATCAAACGCTAAACAAAATTAAGGGGGAAAATTGATGTCTGGATAGTTCATGATATAATTTCACAACATCAAAGATAATGATTTTCTGAAGATAGAAGTTTTCAGAGGCTATCTGCAAAAGGAAATAAAATAAAATTAACATCAGAGTCCTCTTAAACAATATGGTTTAACATCAGAAAAATCAATTAACTTAAGACATTATATTAAAATGATCTCAAAGACACAGAAAAAGCACTTGCTCTCACTCAAGGCAAAAACTCTTAATAAACTAGGAATAGAATGGATCTTCTCAAACTTATAAAGAGAATCTATGAAAAACCTACTGCTAAAAATCATACTTAATGATGAATGACTGGATTGCTTTCCTCTTAAGACTGGGAACAAGGCAAGGATGTTTATTTCCATCACCTCTATTCAACACTGTACTGGAAGTTCTAGTCAGTAAAATAAAATATAGAAAAGACCCTGAATGTCCAAGGAAATGTTGAAAAAGAGAAACAAACCTGGGGACATCATGTTGCCTGATTTCATGCTATATTACAAAGCTGTGATCACCAAGACAGCATGGTATTAGCACAAAAACAGACACATAGTTCAGTGGAACAGAATAGTCTCCAGAAATGGGCCCTCAACTCTATGGTCAACTAATTTTCAACAAATTAGGAAAAAATATCCAATGGAAAAAGACAGTCTCTTCAGTAAATGGTGCTGGGAAAATTAGACAGTTATATACAGAGGAATGAAGTTGGACCATTCTCTTACACCATACACAAAGATAAACTCAAACTGGGTGAAAGACCTCAGTGTGAGACAGGAATCCAACAAAATCCTAGAGGAGAACATGTCTTCAACATCAGGCAAACAACTTCTCTCAAGACCTGTCTCCAAAGGCAAGGAAAACAAAAGCAAAAATGATCTTTTGGGACCTCATCAAGATAAAAAGCTTCTGCACATCAAAGGAAACAGTCAACAAAATTAAGAGGCAACCCACAGAATGGGAGAAGATATTTGCAAATGGGCTGGTATCCAATATCTATGAATAACTTCTCAAACTCAACACCTGAAAACCAAATAATCCAGCCAAAAAATGGGCAGACAACAAGAACAGACACTTCTCCAAAGAAAACATACAAATGACTAACAGACGCATGAAAAAATGTTCACCATCATTAGCCATCAGGGAAATTCAAATCAAAACCACAATAAGATACCACTTTCTACCAGTTAGAATGGCAAAAATTAACAAAACAGGAAACAGCAAATGTTGGAGAGGATGTGGAGAAAGGGGAACCCCCTTAACACTGTTGGTGGGAGTGCAGGTTGGTACAGCCACTTTGGAAAACAGTATGGAGGTTCCTCAGAAATTTAAAAATAGAGCTATCCTATGACCCAGCAATTGCACTACTGGGTATTTACCCCATAGATACAGATGTAGTGAAAAGAAGGGGCACATGCATCCCAATGTTCATAGCAGCAATGTCCACAATATCCAAACTGTGGAAGGAGCCAAGATACCCTTCAGCAGATGAATGGATAAAGAAGATGGGTACATATATACAATGGAATACTGCTCAGCCATCAGAAAGGATGAATACCCACCATTTACATAGATATCGGTGGAACTGGAGGGGATTAAGGTAAGTGAAATGAGTCAAGCAGAGAAAGACAATTATATGGTTTCACTCATATGCAGAACATGAGGAATAGCACAGAGGACATTAGGGGAAGGATAATAAAACTGAAGGGGTGGAAATCAGAGAGGGGAGATGAACCATGAGAGGCTATGGACTCCAGGAAACAATCTGAGGGTTTCAGAGGGGAGGGGGATAGGGTAGAATGGTGATGGGTATTAAGGAGGACACAGGTTGTAATGAGCACTATATGCAAATAATGAATCATGGAACACTACATCAAAAACTAATGATGTGCTATGTGCTAACTAACATAAATAATAAAAAAAGAAAGAAAAAAAATAAAAGAAACCTTAATTTTGGAAGGAAGAAGTAAGGTATTCACAAAAACTATTAAAACTAATAAATGAGTCAATTCATTGCACAGGATATAAGACCAAAAAGTCATAGTATTTTTAAGTACATACAAAAAATCATTTGGATTTCCATATACGAGCAGTGAGTAGCAGAAAATAAAATTAAGAAAACAATGTCAAGGTTGTTTTGGCTATTTGGGAACTTTTGTGGCTCCATACAAATTTTAGCATTATTTGTTCTAGTTTTGTGAAAAGTGCTGGTGTTTTGATAGGAGTTGTGTTAAATATGGAGATTGCTTTGGGTAGTATGGACATTTAAACAGTATTGTTCTTCTAGTCCTTGAGTATGAAATGTCTTTCCATTTCTTTCTGTCATCTTCAATTTCTTTCATCAGTGTTTTATAGATTTCAGAGTACAAGCCTTTCCACCTCTTTGATTAGGTTTATTTCTAGGCATCTTATTGTTTCTTGTGCAATTATAAATGGAATTGATTCCTTAATTTCTCTTTCTGTTGCTTCATTATTGGTCTATATATGCAAAAGATTTCTGTACACTGATTTTGTATCCCACAACTTTTCTGAATTCATGTAGTTTTTCAGTAGTCTTTTAGAGTTTCTATGTACAATATCATGTCATCTGCAAATAGTGAAAACTTTACTTCTTCCTTGCCAATTTATATGCCTTTTATTTCTATTTGTTGTCTGATTGGTGTGGTTAGGACTTCCAGTACTTTGTTGACTAAGAGTGGACATCCTTTAAAAAACAGATGCAAAGGGGCACAGTAGTCTTTTGGAGTTTCCATATACAATATTATGTCATCTGCAAATAGTGAAAGGTTTACTTCTTCCTTGCCAGTTTGGATGCCTTTTATTTCTATTTGTTGTCTGATTGCTGTGGCTGGGACTTCCAGTACTATGTTGATTAAGAGTGGACATCCTTTACAAAAAATGGATGCAAAGGGGTACATGCAATCAAATGTTTATAGCAGCACTATCAACAATAGTCAAACTATGGAAAGAGCTTAAATATCCAACTGATGGATACAGAAGATGTGGTATATCTCAATCCCATTTATCACATATTGCATGGAGCACTGGGTGTTAATGAATCTTGGAACACTACATCAAAAATTAATGATGTATTGTGTGGTGACTAACATAACACAATAAATAAATCTATAGTGAGTCTCTTACACACACACACACACACACGAAGATGTGGTCTATCTACAGAATGGAATATTACTCAGCTATCATAAAGAATGAAAGCTTGTCATTTGCAATAACATGCATGGAACTAGAGTGTATTAGGCTAAATGAAATAAGCCAGTCAGACAAAGACAAACACCACATGGTTTCACTCATATGTGGAATGTAAGAAACAAAACATGAACATAAGGGAAGGGAAAGAAAAATAAAATAAGAAAAACAGAGAGGAAGGCAAACAGTAAGAGACTTCATTAGAAAACAGAGTTGCTGGAGGAAAGGTGGGTGGAAGCATGAACTAAATGATGGTCATTAAGGAAGGCATGTGTTGTGATGAGCGCTGGGTGTTATATGTAAGTGATGAATCACTAAATTCTACTCCTGAAACCAACACTATATATGTTAACTAACTTGAAGTAAAATCTTAGAAGAAAAAAAAGAGTGGAATCCTTGTCTTCTTCCTGACCATAGAGGAAAAGTTCTCAGTTTTTCCCTATTGAGGATGATATTAGGTGTGGGTTTTCCATATATGGCCTTTATTATGTTGAGCTATGTTCCCTGTAATCCTACTTTGTTAAGGGTTTCTATCAAGAATTGATGTTGTATTTTGTCAGATGCCTTTTCTGCATCTAGGAAATGATCATAATAAAGGATCATTCTTATCCTTTCTTTTATTAACATGGTGTATCATGTTGATGGATTTACAAATACTGAACCACCCTTGCAAACCAGGAATAAATCCCATTTGATTGTGGTGAATGATTTTTCCTCCCAAGTTTTTCTTTAAATTTAAATTTAGTTTACATAGAATGCAATTGCATTACTAGGTGTTTAACCAAGGATACAAAAATACTGATTCAAAGGGATATATGTACTTGTACTTATTCATGCAACTGAATCTATTTATATGAAATATCCAGAAATATTAAACCTATAGAGGCAGAGGATGTCTGGACTGTATGTGGTAATGAAAATTAACTGTAAATAGGCCTGAGGGATTTTTTTCAGATATGGAAATATTCTTTTTTTTTAATTTTTTTTTCAGCATAACAGTATTCCTTGTTTTTGCACCACACCCAGTGCTCCATGCAATCCGTGCCCTCTCCAATATCCACCACCTGGATCCCCCAACCTCCCACCCCTGCCGGTTCAAACCTCTCAGATTGTTTTTCAGAGTCCATAGTCTCTCATGGTTCACCTCCCCTTCCAATTTCCCTGAACTCCCTTCTCCTAACTCCCTTTGTCCTCCATGCTATTTGTTATGCTCCACAAATAAGTGAAACCGTATGATAATTGACTCTCTCTGCTTGACTTACTTCACTCAGCATAATCTCTTCCAGTCCCATCCATGTTGCTACAAAAGTTGGGTATTCATCCTTTCTGATGGAGGCATAATAGTCCATAGTGTATATGGATCACATCTTCCTTATCCATTTGTCCATTGAAGGGCATCTTGGTTCTTTCCACAATTTGGCAACCGTGGCCATTGCTGCTATAAACATTGGGGTGCAGATGGCCCTTCTTTTCACTACATCTGTATCTTTGGGGTAAATACCCAGTAGTGCAAGGGCAGGGTCATGGGGAAGCTCTATTTTTAGTTTCTTGAGGAATCTCCACACTGTTCTCCAAAGTGGCTGCACCAACTTGCATTCCCACCAAGAGTAAGAGGGTTCCCCTTTCTCCACATCCCCTCCAATCACATGTTGTTTCCTGTCTTGATAATTTTGGCCATTCTAACTGGGTTAAGGTGGTATCTCAATGTGGTTTTAATTTGAATCTCCCCGATGGCTAGTGATGATGAACATTTTTTCATGTGTCTGATAGCCATTTGTATGTCTTCATTGGAGAAGTGCCTTTTCATATCTTCTGCCCATTTTTTGATATGATTGTCTTGTTTTGTGTGTGTTGAGTTTGAGGAGTTCTTTATAGATCCTGGATATCAACCTTTTGTCTGTACTATCATTTGCAAATATCTTCTCCCATTCCGTGAGTTGCCTCTTTGTTTTGTTGACTGTTTCCTTTGCTGTGCAGAAGCTTTTGATTTTGATGAAGTCCCAAAAGTTTATTTTTGCTTTTATTTTCGCTTTTGTTTCCTTTGCCTTTGGAGACATATCAGATATGGAAATATTCTAACATTGGTTTGTGGTAATGTTTACAGAGCTTTATAAGATTCTTAAAAATAATAAGTAAAATAAATTAATTAAAACTGGTGACTGTGGTATATAAATAATAACTGAACGGAGTTATTCTTAAAAATCAGAGAGAGGAATTTATGGTCAAAATATGATATAAACTAAAATGTGATATAGTTTTTCTTATTCAGAGATTGTAAGAAAATATAATCCATTTGGGTTTTTTTTTTAAGATTTTAGTTTTTATTTGAGAGAGAGAGATAGAAAAAGAGCATGACCAGGGGGAAGAGGGAGAAGCAGACTCCTCGCTGAGCAGGGAGCCCAATGTGGGGCTCAATCCCAGGACCCTGGGATCATGACCTGAGCCAAAAGCAGATACTTAACTGACTGAGCCACCCAGGCACCCCAAAAATATAATCCATTTGATATTTCTTATTTAGGCAAATATGATTACATTTTTCTTTCTGTGGCAACATATAAATTGTGTTTCAGAATGAATCACACACACACACACACACACACACACATACATACACACACATTCAGAGTAAATATGCTTGCTATTTCTCAATTTAAAAAATCAATTTAAAAAAAATAAAAATCAATTTAAAATATGAAATTAGATAATTTAGTAGAATGTTTTTTTTCCTGATTTTGATATGGCTGTGAATTTACCTTCCTTTACCTGTGTGACACAGGTAAATGGCCCAGAGAACTCAGTTAATGTTCAGTTTAGTAACAAGTTCAGTTTCTTCATTTATAAAACTGAGATAATAATGGCTAACTTGTAGGATGTTCTGAGAGCTTAAAATAATGTATGTAAAGCTATTTTCACATAGTATGTGAGTTACTAGGAGTAACTCATTCTAAATCTGGTGGTGACTTCATGAAACTCATCTTAGATTTTATTTTGAGGCTTCTCTTTATCCCCACAGTCTATGAAAATAATTTTGGTACAGAAAAACTTTGGTACAGAAAAGCACTCAAAACAGCAAGCCTGACTATCTCCATTGGAGGAAGGACAGGTTTATCTTCGAACTTCTGGAAAGGAATAGATTACTTTCAAGGACCCACGGAGCCTGAGATACTCACACGTTTTATTGCACTTCACAAATATACTTGGAATTTGCCTGGCACACAGATTTCTCATCTCATAGTCGTCAAAGAATTTGCTGATACACATTGCAAAGTTGTAACTAGGAAGCATCACTAAGATACTATCTATGAGGGTTGTGGCATAGTGATGAAAATCAAGACCTATGATTAAAAAAATGATAGATTAGCTTTCTAATTATAAGAAAATAAGGAACTTCCCATTACAACAAACTTTCCCAAGATGACTTAACCATTCATTTTGTAAGCCAGAGAATTACCAATCTAACACATTATCATCGAGAAAACATTAGTTATTAAGTCACTAAACTTATTCACCTTGATAGCTTGTGGCTTGGATTTGTCAGTTACAGAGTTCAAGAGGAGACTTTTGCTAATGGTGTTTCCCTAGGATCTGTTTTCTTCCCTCTTTATGTGTGGGTCTGCTATTAAAATCCCCATCTCTTGGCTCTAAGTCTTTCTACTCTTCTGTGTTCCCCATCCAGGTTGCAAAACAGAAAAGCATGGGATTCTGAATCCCACTTTATTGTTGACTTCTGCATTCTGAAATTTCTTGCTAGATGAGTGAGGTATTTGAAAGAATCAATAAGATTGGTAAACCACTGGCCACACTAATCCAAAAGAAAAGAGAGAAGGCCCAAATTAATAAAATTATGAATGAAAAGGGAGAGATCACAACTAACACCAAGGAAATAGAAACAATCATCAGAAGTTATTATCAACAGTTATATGCCAATAAGTTAAGCAACCTAGATGAAATGGATGCATTCCTGGAAAACTATAAACTCCCAAAATTGAACCAGGAATAAATTGACAACCTGAATAGACCGATATCTAGTAATGAGATTGAAGCAGTGATCAAAGACCTCCCAAAACACAAGAGCCCGGGACCTGATGGATTCCCTGGGGAATTCTACTAAACTTTCAAAGAAGAAATAATACCTATTCTCCTGAAGCTGTTTCAAAAAATTGAAGCAGAAGGAAAATTTCCAGACTCTTTTTATGAAGCCAGCATTATCCTGATCCCCAAACCAGGCAAAGACCCCACCAAAAAGGAGAATTTCAGACCATTATCACTGATGAATATGGATGCTAAGATTCTCAACAAGATCCTAGCAAATAGGATCCAATAGCACATTAAAAAGATTATCCACCATGACCAGGTGGGATTCATCCTGGGTTACAAGGATGGTTCAACATTCGCAAATCAATCAATGTGACAGAACAAATCAATAAAAGAAGAGAGAAGAACCACATGGTCCTCTCAATTGATGCAGAAAAAGCATTTGACAAAATCCAGCATCCATTCATGATTAAAATGCTTCAAAGTATAGGGATAGCGGGAACATTCTTGAACTTCATAAAATCTATCTATGAAAAACCCACAGCAAATATCATCCTCAAAGGGAAAAAGCTCACAGCCTTCCTGTTGAGATCAGGAACAGGACAAGGATGCCCACTCTTACCACTCTTGTTCAACATAGTATTAGAAGTCCTAGCAACAGCAATAAAAAAAGAATGAAATCTTACCATTTGCAACAACTTGGATGGAGCTACAGAGTATTATGCTAAGTGAATAAGGCAGAGAAAGAGAAATACCATATGATTTTACTCGTGTGGAATTTAAGAAAGAATTTAAGAAATGAAACAGATGAACATGGGAGGGAAAGAGAGACGCAAACCATAAAACAGACTCTTAATTATATAGAACACACTGAGGGTTGTTGGAGGGGAGGTGGGCCGGGAGTATGGGCTAAATGGGTGATGGGTATTAAGGAGGGCACTGGTTTTTGTATGAAAGTGATTCATAACTAAATTCTACAACTGAAACAAAAAGATAGAAATGCTTGCCAATAAAAACCCCAACAATTTTTAATCCAATGTATATTGTGTTTTAAGTGAGAGGGCAATTCACAGTTTTCATTCCTTCATCCTTCTGAACATAGAAGTCTACACTGAATTTCTCATTGCCAAATCCAATAGTCTCTGTGTCACATTTCTTCTGTTTGTCCCTTCAAACCAGTACTCTACCCTTCTCCATTTCATTTTCTGTCCTGGGAAGATTATCTGTGTAAACTAGGTCAAGGGACTTCTTTGCTTCCTGGCTTCTGGTTGGTCTAGACCCATGGGAAATGCTGGCTGGGAAGAGGGATGTTTCACTACTATGCCACTTTGTGAAAAAATTTCAAGCTGTGCATTTATGGTCTCTGCACTTTATGCAAGCTATACTTCAGTAAAAGGTAAAAATAAATATTATTGAAGAGCTCTGTGTTGATTGTCTTCTATAAGGTGAAGATGATGGTAACGTACGTTGCAATGGAATTTGCTTTCCTTGGTATCAGTGGGAATAATGGGATCCTAGAAAGGAGAAGACTGGTGGGAGAACTTAACTATTAGAAAGAAGATAGGAAACAGTACCACAACAAACAACAAGGATAGAATGGTAATCAGATTTTTTTTTTCAACTATGGGAATGGAATTGATTTTCTAAGCTCAGTATCTCTTGCAGACAAATTTTATTTTTTAAAAAGATTTTATTTTATTTTTAGGAGGATGCAAGATGGTAGAAGTCTAGGGGACCTCATTTCATCTTAGCGGGATAATTATCAAACCATTCTGAACACCCATGAATTCAGCCTGAGATATATGAAAATATACCTGGAACTCTATGAGTAGAAAAGTGTTTGCTTTTTGCAAGGTAGGAGGTGCAGATACATGAATCTGAGGGGAGATATTGCAAGATAAATGGAGGGGGGAGTGACCCTCCATAAGTTGGCTACCAGAAAGTGATACAGCCCCAGAGGGCAAAATCAGAACCCTTAGAAAACTGCTCTAGTGAGAGACATCCCTGCCTGAAGGGGGCTCAGGAGATGAAAAGGGCAGAATTTTAGGTAGGTCCATGTGGTCTCAGGATTCCAGGAGTGACAGAACTAACAGGGGAGCCTGAGCCAATAGAGTGCTCAAGCAGTGGAACTGGGAGACTGGTTATGGTCAGTGAGCCCAGGAGGGAGGGGTCTCAGCTTTGGTCGCCATATACCACAAGCCAGACCTATTGGGTGACTGCTTTCTGCCTGAGGACCCTGAAATGGACTGGAATGTGCAGACCATCTGCCATCTCATGGCGGAGGGGAGCCGCAAATGGGTGGACCCATGACCAGGCAACAGCTCTCAGGGCAGTGGCCCAGGAAAGGACAGTAGGGTGACACTCAGCCATCCCCTGGGAGAAGATCTAACAATTGTAAATATTTGTGCCCTCAACATGGGAGCAGGCAACTATATAAACCAATTAATAACCAAAGTAAAGAAACACATTAATAATAATACATTAATAGTAGGGGACCTCATTATCACACTCAGAACAACTGACAGATCTTCTAAGCAGATCAACAAAGAAACAAGCACTTTGAATGACGCACTAACCCAGGTGGATTTCAGAGATATATACAAACATTCCATCCTAAAACAACAGAATATTCACTCTTTTTGGGTGCACATGGAACTTTCTCCGGAATAGATCACATACTGGGTCACAAACCAGGTTTTAACTGATATCAAAAGAATGGGATTATTACCTGAATATTTTCAGACCACAATTCTTTGAAACTGGAGCTCAAACACAAGAGGAAATTTGGAAAGAACTCAAATACATAAAGGCTAAAGAGCATCATACTAAAGAATTAATGGGTCAACCAGGAAATTAAAGAAGAATTTTAAAAATTCATGAAAACTAATGAGAATGAAAATACATCTGTTCAAAACCTTTTGGATACAGCAAAGGCAGTCCTAAGAAGGAAATACATTGCTATACAAGCCTCTGAAAAAATTAGAAAAATCCCAAATACACAAGCTAACTTTATACCTAAAGGATCTGGAGAAAGAACAACAAATAAGACCTAAACCAAACAGGAGAAAAGGAATAATAAAGTTTAGAGCAGAAATCAATGAAATAGAAACCAGAAGAACAGAATAGATAAACAAAACTAGAAGGTGGTTCTTTCAAAGAATTAATAAGATCAATAAACCTGTAGCCAAACTTATCCAAAAGAAAAGAGAAAGGACTCAAATTAATAAAATCATAAATGAAAAGGGAGGGATCATGACCAACATCAAAGAAATGCCAACAATTTTAAGAACATATTATGAGCAACTATATGCCAAAAAATTAGGCAATCTGGAAGAAATGGATGCATTTCTAGAAATTTATAAACTGCCAACTGAAACTGGAAGAAATAGAGAATCTGAACAGACCAATAACCAGCAAGGAAATTGAATCAGTAATCAAAAACCTCCCAAAAAACAAGAGTTCAGTGCCAGATTGCTTCCCAGGGAAATTCTACCATTTAAAGAATAAATAATACCTATTCTACTGAAGCTGTTTCAAAAAATAGAAATGGATTTTCTATTCAAAAAAAAAATAGAAAACTTCCAAACTCTTTCTATGAGGCCAGCATTACCTTGATCCCAAACCAGAAAAAGACCCCATCCAAAAGGAGAATTACACACCAATAACCGTGATGAACATGGATGCCAAAATTCTCACCAAGAGCCAATAGGATCTGACACTACATTATAAGGATTTTTTTTAAGTTAAGAAAAATAATAAAAAGATTATTCACCATGACCAAGTGGCATTTATTCCTGGGATGCAAAGGTGGTGCAACATTTGCAAATCAATCGACATGCTGGAGCACATTAATAAAAGAAAAGACAAGAACCATATGATCTTCTCAATTGATGCAGAAAAAGCATTTGACAAAATACACCATCCTTTCTTGATTAAAACTCTTCAAAGTCTAGAGATAGAGGGAACATACCTCAATATCATAAAAACTGTCTATGAAAAGCCCACAGTGAATATCATTCTCAATGGGAAAAAACTGAGAGCTTTTCTCTTAAGGTCAGAAACATGACAGGGATGCCCACTCTCACTACTGCTGTTCAACATAGTATCAGAAATCCTAGCTTCAGCAACCAGACGAAAAAAAGAAATAAAAGGCATTCAAATTGGCAAAGAGGAAGTAAAACTCATTCTTCACAGATGACATGATACTCCATGTGGAAAACCCAAAAGACACCACTAAATTTTTGTAGAACACAAACAGCAACTCAGCAAGGTGGCAGGATACAAAATCAATGCACAGAAATCAGCTGCATTTCTATGCACTAACAATGTAACTGCAGAAAGGGAAATTAAGGAATCAACTCCTTTTATAATAGCACCAAAGTCTATAAGATACCTAGGAATAAACCTAACCAAAGAGGTAAAGGATCTATACTCTAAAAACTACAGAACACTTATGAAAGAAATTGAGGAAGACACAAAAAGATGGAAAAACATTCCATGTTCATGAATTGGAAGAATAAACATTGTGAAAAAGTCTATGCTTCCTAGAGCAACCTACACTTTCAATGCCATCCCTATCAAAATACCATTGACATTTTTCACAGAGCTGGAACAAACAATCCTAAAATTTGTAGGGAAACAGAAAAAGACCCTGAATTGCCAAGGGAATGTTGAAAAGAAAACCAAAACTAGGGGCATCACAATCCCTAACTTCAAGCTTATTACAAAGTTGTGATGTGATAGCCATGTATTGGCACAAAAACAGACACATAATCAATGGAACAGAACAGAGAGCCCAGAAATGGACCCTCAACTCTATGATCAACTAATCCTTGACAAAGCAGGAAAGACTATCTGATGGAAAAAAGACAGTCTCTTCAATAAATGGTGCTGGGGGAAATTAGACAGCTATATACAGAAGAATGAAGCTGGACTATTTTCTTACACCATAAACAGAGATAAACTCTAAATGAATGAAAGACCTCAATGTGAGACAGGAATCTATCAGAATCCTAGAGGAAGACACAGGCAGCAATGTCTTCTAACTTGGCTGCAGCAACTTCTTTCAAGACTCACCTCCAAAGACAAATGAAGCAAAAACAAAACTGAACTATTTGGACCTCATCAAGATAAAAACTTCTGCACAACAAGGAAACAGTGAACAAAGCTAAAAGGCAACCCATGAATGGGAGAAGATATTTGCAAACAACATTGCAGATAAAGGGCTTGTATCCAAAATCTATAAAGAACTTCTCAAACTCAACACCCAAAAAACAAATAATCCAGTCAAGGAATAGGCAGAAGATATGAACAGACATTTCTCCAAAGACATACAAATGGCAACAGACACATGAAAAAATGCTCCACATCACTTGTCATCAGGGAAATACAAATCAAATCCACAATGAGATATCACCTTACATCAGTTAGAATGGCTAAAATTAATAACACAGAGAACAGCAAATGTTGGTGAGGATGTGGCAAAAGAGGGAATGCAATCCAGTACAGCCACACTAGAGAACAGTATGGAGGTTCCTCCAGAAGTTAAAAATAGAGTTTATGACCCACCAATTGTACTCCTGGGTATTTATCCCATAGATACAGATTTAGTGAAATGAAGGGGCACCTGCATCCTAATGTTCATAGCAGCAATGTCCACAATAGATAAAAGTGTGGAAGGAGCCAAGATGTCCTTCAACGGATGAATGGATAAAGAAGATGTGGCTTATATATACAATGGAATATTACTCAGCCAACAGAAAGGATGAATACCTACCATTTACTTCGACATGGATGGAACTGGAGGGTATTGTGCTAAGTGAAATAAGTCAATCAGAGAATGACAATTATCATGTGGTTTTACTTATATGTGGAATATAAGAAATTGGGCAGAGGACCAAATGGAAAGGGAGGAAAAACTGAATGGGAAGAAATCAGAGAGGGAGAAAAACCAGAGAGACTCTCAACTCTGGAAAACACATTGAGGGTTTGTGGAAGGGGAGGTAGGTGGACAACCTGCTAGGAGAAATAGACTTCAGTTCCACCTGGTGTCAGGGAAAATTTCAAGTTGATCTTGGTGCAAGAGTCCAAAGGTTTAAGTTACTAGTAGAGGAAACATTTAGAAATGAAATTCATGCAAGACAGAATGGGTAAAAGATTTTTTTTAATAGGGCAGACTACTGGTAGAATCTATAGGTTATAAAAGTGATTGACAGTAGTACTTTTCAGAGAATGAGCTCAAGTCTTCCCCATATGGAATACTACTACTCTTTGGAGAGCTGTGCAAAAGAATAAAAAAGCTATTTCTGGTTCATTCACTAAATTTCATTTTGTGGAAGGCCAAGGTATAAAATTAGGGAATGAGTCTGGAAGCCTCTTTTGGTGGGGTTCTGCCACTTAAGGCAGGGTTGAATGGATGAATACAGTTCAAAATTCCTGTTTACAAGAAATTAGAATCTTCTAAAAACAAACAAATCCTATTTCTGATAATCTCCAGTGGAGTCTGCCTTTCTTTAAATTTCATAATCAGAGAAGGAATATGGGAAATTCCTCTCAGGCCTTAAAGGAATAAACTGGTTTAATGATGACTACATTCCTTGCATAATTTATTATTTCCTTCTGAAGAAAATTCTCCTTAGGAGGATAAAGATTTTGTGCTTCATTAAATTAGGGAAGAGTCATACCAGAAAATCTTCCACTCTCATCTCCACACCTTGCTCCAAAGTACTAATTATGATAAAAACTAAAGAAACATTTTCTAAGTGGAGGGAGGGGTGGGTGGGATCAGCATACTCGCAACCTCTTTCTCTTTTCTTTCTTTCATGAGGCTAGAGTGATATTGAGTCCAGATCCCTTAAAGACTTAAATTATCTCTTTTTCTTCCTTCCTTTCTCTTCCCCATTTCTTCTCTCCCTCTTTCTCTCATTCAAACTCTATCTCTCATATACCCAAATTTCCAAAAGCACAGATTTTTAGATTCCTGGAAAGTAAGTGTTTAGCAATTAATATTTTTATCCTCAAGCTCTTTCATCCTGATTTATTTAATGCATTTCTTGAAGAAAGGGAAAATTTTGTGAAGTCCTTACCATATTGTTGTCTTATGACATAAATGCTGATACTGAAAATAGTTGAAAAGTAGTTAAAGAGGGTGAGCTTGATGTAGGCAGCAGTACTACTAGAAAACAGGAAGCTTCCAAGATACATGAGAGGTACAACAGACCAACCATACAGCATAAAGATCATCATTGTGTCCAGAAAGTTGTAATTTGCAACAAATGCATCCAATCCGCAGTATTTGAACACTCCCTGAGACACAGAGTGCAGAGTTAAGTGCAAGGTGAAGGACAGTGTGCAATAAGTCAAGCCAGAAAACCTAGAAAAAACAGCAAGCCCTGCCTTCATTAGAAGATAAAACTATTCATTACTTCAATCACTTAACCCATTAAAAAAAGAAAAGCCTTAGCTTATGAGCCTGAAGTAAACTATTTCTTCCCCAGCACCTCTTTTACATAAAGAAACTTTATCTGTTTTTTAAAAAAGACTATATGAGAGAGAGTACACATGAGCAAGAGTGGGGGTGCGGAGGGGCAGAGGGAGAGGGAGAAGCAGGTTCCCCACTGAGCAGGGAGCTGGAGTCAGGGCTCCATCCCAAGATCCAGAGACCATGATCTGAGCTGAAGGCAGATCAGCTTAACTGATGGGCTACCCAGGTGCCCCAGAAATTTACCTCTTTTATTCATGTGTTCACCCCCTTGAAACTATATAGCTTTCTCTCTCCCTCACCTTCAAATATGCATCAAAACAAAAGAAGTTGCAAAGTTCACCAATGAGCAAAATCATTACATTAAACGAGGTTATACCATCCTTGCTTGCTCTTTATAGCATATCCTCAGGATCTAAAATTGGATCTCTGAGTAAAAACTATCTCTGTTTTGAAGACCCAGCCAGGGGTTTTGGGACAGGCTGGGACATGCTGAACAGTTACATGGGAAGATAATTCAAGAGAGACTTTTCAGAGAAATGTGTTTTCTCCAGTTAAAAAAAATATGAAGGAGAACATTTCCATAATGAGGTTTCCACAATATATTCTCTGGCATAATAAGCCAAAGTAGTTTCAAATTTCTTTACAAGTTTTATTTTAGGATACAAATTATTGAATAGGAATTTCCTAGGTTGACAAAGGACAATAAGCCTTCATGCAACATCAGTAACACTCACCAGTAGTAAGCAGCAGAGAATGCAGAAGCAGATGAGATCCCACAGAAAAGCAGAGAGCCAATACGTAAGTACAGATACCCCACTCACAAACTGGATGTGTTTTGCTCTAGTGGTTCTCTCCATCACTGTCTGAAGGCCAAAGTTACCAACCACAACAGCCATGCCAAAAGCCAAACATACTACTATTTGTAATCCATTTGTAGGTCTACAGAGGATGAAATAAATGAAAGAAATTATGAAATATAAGTAGAAAATGATGATTTAATATCTATTTTTAAATGCATATGGCCAGACAGCAAGGGATATATTAAGGATCAATTACAGTAAAAGGAAAGTCTTACATACATTATGATATGACCATGAAGTGGGAGAGGTTGAGGCTTGTTGGAGGCACTGATGGAAGCATTGAGGCCAGAAAGTGACATAAAAAGAACGTTGTCTAACACTGCCAAGGATGTTGCAGCTGAATGGTATGCCTCATTATTGAACAAAATAGTAAGTATCATTTTGTTTTTTTCAACCTCAATGGAAAGTGCAATAATGGAGAAGTCACGAAACTCTTTGTTTTCCATTATATGTTTTGTTACCTTACCTAGGATAAAGGAAGAAATTGATCAGTAAGTCAACATGTAATAAATCACCTACTACTTAAGTTGGAGAGGAAAAAAAATATTTTTCCTTGTATCTCTCCCCTTTCTAGCTGCCCACAATGGTTATTTCAAATCTTTGTTTCTCCTCAAGAATTCCACTCCATCACTAATCCGTATAATAATCTCACCACATAGACTATAACTTGAAAAACAGTAAATTACTAAGAATGTCTTGTTCTATTCTTGTCTAAAACAGACATGGAGATGTTTGACATTACACATTTGTCAATACTCATAGAATGTCAAAGCACAAAAAATTTTAATGTAAACTGTGGACTTTCAGTTAATAAAAGTATCAATGTTGTTTCATTCATTTAAAGAAATGTACTACACTCATGTCAGTTGTTATTAATAGGGGAAACTGGAGGGTTGGGATATGGAAACTTTCTGTATTATCCGTTCAACATTTTTGTTAATCTAAACCTATTCTAGATAGTGTCTACTAATTCTAAAAACCTGGAAACACTATTTCAGGGAGAGATTTATGATGACTTATGTTCAAAATGTAGCATACATATGTATTTTGTTGGAGACACTGTTTACTATTAAAGTGAATCTAATTTTGAATAAAAAATGCATCTTGACTTCTATAGTTATAGTACTACCAATTGGTTTAATAAATTTGTTTGTACAGGGAAAAAATAAAACAAACATGGCTTATTCTTTTCTCAAAGTTATTTTGGTTACTCTAGGTCATTTGCATTTTCATACACATTTTAGAATTGGCTTGCCATTTCTGCAAAAAGTCTTTTGGTATTTTGATTAAAGGGAGACAAACCATAAGAGACTCTTAATCTCACAAAACAAACTGAAAGTTGCTGAGGGGTGGGGGGGTTAAGGAGAGGCTGGCTGGGTTATGGACATTGGGGAGGGTATGTGCTATGGTGAGTGCTATGAAATGTGTAAGCCTGATGACTCACAGACCTCTACCCCTGGGGCAACTAATACATTATATGTTAATAAAAATAAAAAGAAAAAATTGCACTGAATCTATAGTTTATCACTTTGGAGAGAGTAATTCTAATTTTTTCTGTGTTTTCATTGCCTTAACCACAAATTGTGGCGTTTTTTGTATATTTTATGTATAAATCACAAAGTTGAATTCTGACTATTTTTTTTAAAGATTTTATTTATTTATTTGTCAGAGAGAGAGCCAAGTGAGAGCGAGCACAGGCAGGCAGAGTGGCAGGCTGAGGCAGAGGGAGAATCAGGCTCCCTGCTGAGCAAGGAGCCTGATGTGGGACTCGATCCCAGGACTCTGGGATCATGAACTGAGCCGAAGGCAGCTGCTTAACCAACTGAACCACCCAGGCATTCTGAATTCTGACTATTTTTAAGACAAAAGTCTGTTAAACTTTATTGTAAAGAATATTGCTATCCTAGTAATATTCAGTCTTATTCTTTAAAAAAAAGATTTTATTAATTTATTTGAGATTGAGAGAGAAAGAGAGAATGAGTGGGGATGGAGGGGCAGAGGGAGAAGAGGCAGAGGGAGAAGGAAAAGCAGGCCTGACAAGGGGCCTGATCACAGAACCCTGAGATCATGGCCTAAGCTGAAGGCAGATGCTTCACCAACTGAGCCACCCAGGAGCCTCCAGTCTTATTCTTTTTAGTGCTATTATGAGTTGTGGTAATTTGTGTTTTCCCCTATAGGATTGTGTCCACTTTACCTAAGCTGGATTTTAAAAATTCCAGTTTGAAAAGTTCTGCCTTTTTATTGGAGTGTTTGCTCCATTTACATTAAACATAATTACTGTATGCTAGGATTTATATCTGCCATTTTGCTATTTTCTTTCCTTTGCACTTTTTTTCTTTTAATTATGTTCAATTAGCCAAAATATTGCTACATATCTTATACCTCTTTTTTTGTTATTTCCCTACTATTGCTATTTAATGTCAAACCTATTTTGTACTGTACCAGTTAAGGGCCTTTGTTGTTGTTTTACTGGTTTTTTTTTTTTGGTTTTTTTTTTTTACTATTTTAAATTTTATGTTTTACTGTTTTTTTAAAGTTTATTTTCCCAGTGGTTGCTCTGGGGACTACAAAATAAATCCTAATTTTATTAGCTCAGATAGACACCAATGTACTTCTGATAGTGTACAAAAATTTTGCTCCACATATTTCCCTTCCCTCTTCCCCCCTTTGTGCTATTATCATAAGTTATACTTTTATACATTATAAGCCCATTAACACATTTTTTAACTATTTTATGTAATTGTCTTTTAAGTTAGAAAAAAGGAGTTAATATATATGTTTATACATTTTTCATATTTATGTAACTATCCTTGCCAGAGCTCTTATTTCTTTGTATAGGTTGAAGTTACTGTCTAGTGTCCTTTTATTTCAGTATGAAGAAATCCCTTTAATATTTCTTATAAGGAAGGTCTAATGGTGATGAATTCACCTGGTCTTTGTTTATCTGGGAATGTCCATATTTCTTCATTTTGAGGGAGAAATGTGCTGGGTATAATATTCTTGGCTGACAATTCTTTTTTTTTCTTTTTTGTTGAAATCTATATATTTCTCTCTTTTTTTAAAGAAAGATTTATTTATTTGAGAGAGAGCGAATGAGAGAGACTATGAGAAGGGGAAGGTCAGTAGGAGAAGGAGACCCCCTGCTGAGCAGGGAGCCCAATGAGGGACTTGAGCCCGGGACTCCAGGATCATGAACCTGATTAAGCCACCCAGGCGCCCTGACAATTCTTTCTTTCAGCACTTTTTGTCATTCCACTGTCTTCTGGCCATCCCTGTGGTTTCTGACAAAAAGTCAGCTGTTAATATTATTGATAATCCCCTAATAAATCATCTCTCTTCTGCTTTTAAGATGTTCTCTTTCTTTGGTATTCACTAGTTTGATTATAATGTGTCTAAGTGTAGACATTTTTGAGTCAATCATACTTAGAACTTATTGAGCTTCTTGAATGTAAAGATTAATGTTTTTTTCTCAAATTTGAGAAGTTTTCAGCCATTATTTCTTCAAATTATTATTTTTTTGTCCTTTTATCATTCTCCTCACCTTCTAGTCTCCCATTATGTATATATTGGAATGCTTGCTATTGTTCCACAGTTATCAGAAGCTCTGTCCACCCCCTACCCCATTTTTCTTCTTTCTGTCCCACAGAAAGATAACCTTTACTGATCCCTACTGACCTACCTTCAATATAGCTGATATGTTTTTCTGACAATTCAAGTCTGTTGTTGAACCCCTCTGGTGAACTGTCAATTTATCATGCTTTTCCTAATTTTTAAAAATTTTTTGAGTTTTTATTTTTAACTCCAGTTAGTTAACATACAGTGTAATATTAGTTTCAAATGTGCAATATAGTAATTCAATACTTCCATACACCAACCAGTGCTCATCATAATAAGTATACTCCTTAATCACCATTACCTATTTAATCCATCCCCCATACTCTACTCCTCTTGTGTAACCATAAATTTTTCTCTATAATTAAGTCTGTTTCTCAATTTCTTTGTTACTTTTTTCTATTTGCTTGTTTTGTTTCTTAAATTCCACAAATGAGTGAAATCACATGGTATTTGTCTTTTATTTCTTTTCATTGTTTGACTTCTGTGGCTAGGACTTCCAGTACTATGTTGCATAAAAGTGGTGAGAGTGGACATCACTTTTCCTGACCTTAGGAGAAAAGCTCCCAGTTTTACCCCACTAACATGATGTTAGCTATGCATTTTTCACATATGGGCTTTATTATGTTGAGGTAAGTTCCCTCTAAACTTATTTTCTTGAGGTTTTTATCATGAATGGATGTTGTATTTTGTCAAATGCTTTTTATTTTTGCATGTATTGAAATGATCATAAGGTTCTTATCTTTTCTCCAACTTATGTGATGTACCATAGTGATTGATTTATGAATATTAAACCACCCGTGCAACCCAGAAACAGATCCCACTTTATCATGGTAATTTTTTTTTTTTTTTAGTGTATTGTTGGATTCAGTTTGCTAGTGCTTTGATGAGGATTTCTGCATCTGTGATAATCAGTAATATTGGCCTGTACTCCTTTTTAGTGGTGTCTTTATCTGGTTTTGGTATTGGGTAATGCTGGAGTCATAAAATGAATTGGAAGTTTTCCTTCTTTTTCTACTTTGTGTGTGTGTGTGTGTGTGTGTGTGTGTGTGTGTGTGTGTGCGTGCGCACGTGTGTGTGAATTGCTGTGGGACTTTTATTGGGAGAGATAAAAGTACTTAATAAGATGGGCCAAACAATTGGGCCAAACATCCCTCCTTCCCAAACATGTTTGCTGTCCAAAAGTTAAAATAATGAACTATGGACAGAACAGTTGAGATAGCAATTGAACATTATAGGGAGGAAATATGGAACATATGTAAGCAGTGGATAGAATAAGCCTGCCCTGAGAGGGCTATGAAAAGAGTGGTTGCACAAAGGATGTTAGCACACATCTCTGAATGGTTCATGGATGAGTGTGTATACATATATGAATTTAAGTTTTTTCTCTTTTTCATCTTCTCTTCTTTTTTGCTCCATTCTGCTCATCACAGTCCCAGTTCCTCTTTCCATAAGAGGGGAAAGAAAAGGGAGCTAAACAAACCATCATCAGGTTTCCAATTTTTTGAGTTAAGACAGGAACCTTTTAAGTGTTCACTGAGCGCCTAGGAGAATTCTGCATTTAAGATGTACCATATGACTGGGTTATTTGTTACACTTCAACTATGTTCTTTCACTTCGAAGACTCAAGGCTATGATGTCAATTGAACTGGACCATCATATGGCATTGATAACCACCTGATACTTTTAACAGATCTGGAGTCTTCTGTTAGACATCATTGGTTTGTGTGTTATCCCTCATGAAAATTTCTAGGTCAGCTGCTTTCAAAGTATAATACTTGGTGAGGTTTGTTCTAGCTGGATGTATTTCTCCTAGACTTGAGCTCCCAGCTGTACACTTTCTGTGTGGTTGTTATAGAATTTGGCATTCTGTGGATGCTATCTCATTACTTTTGTAATAAACCTTGCATGGTTTGGATGCTCTTTTTTTCTGAAAATATACATTGTCCTTGTTTTTCTTTTCCAAAATGAGGTCAGTGTTTATATAGGCAAACTGATTTACTCCTTCCAGAGTTTCTCTGCCTCTTGACAATTCTCGGCTACAGCTGGGGTTTAGTGCTTTAGGTTACCAGAAATCTTTTAATTTTCTATGTTTAGCAAGTTTAATGAGTAGTATTTTGCCAACAATCCTTGTCCAGTGACTGGTGTCAATTCCTGACTAAATCTGAGGAGTTTACAGCTGAAGATTTCTCTCACTGAACAGATGATTGCCCTGTAAGTTCAAGGTCATACAAGGGTTATTTGATTTTTTAAAGTTTTTATTTAAATTGCTGCTAGTTAACAGTGTAATACTAGTTTTAGGTGTATAGTGATTTAGCACTTCCATACAACAGTTGGTGCTCATCACAACAAGAGCACTCTATTTTCACCATTTATTTAACCCATACCCCTATCCACATCCCTTCTGGTAACCACCAGTTTTGTTTTCTACAGTTAAGAGTCTGCCTTTTGAGATCCCAGAAGTCCATTGACAGATAATGGATAAAGAAGATGTGAACTATTACCCAGCCATTAAAAAGAATGAAAACTTGCCATTTACACAATGTGGATGGAACTAGAGAGTGTTATGCTAAGTGAAATAAGTCAGTCAGAGAAAGACAAATATCACTCGTGTGTGATTTCACTCATATGTGGAACTTAAGAAACAAAGTGGATGAACACAGGGGAAGGGAAAATAAGAAGAAAACAGAGAGTGGGACAAACTATAAGAGATTCTTAACTATAGGAAACAAACAGGATTGCTGGAGAGGAGGAGGGAAGAGGTATAGGGTAATTGGGTGATGGGTATTAAGGAGGGCGCTTGATGGAATGAGCACTGGGTGTTATATGAAACCAATGAATCACTAAACTCTATCTCTGAAACTAATAATACACTACACGTTAATTAAATTGAATTTTTTAAAAAGAGTCTGTTTCTTGGTTTTCCTCTTTTTTCCCCCCTAAGTTCATTCATTTTCTTAAATTTCATATATGAGTGAAATCACATGGTATTTTTCTTTCTCTGACTTATTTGACTTAGGTGCCCCAAGATTTCATTATTTTTTATTCCAGTCTTTTCTCAAGTCCAGTGAGTATCCTTATGATCACTGCTTTAAATTCTCTATGAGGCATGATACTTATATCTGTTTTATTTATATCTCTGGTTATGGCTTTGTCCTATTCTTTTATTTGGGATACATTTCTCTGTCTCTTCCTTTTGTCTGCCTCTCTGTGTCTCTTTCTTTGTGTTAAGAAAGTCAGCTGTGTCTTCTGCTCTTGAAAGTAGTCACTTTAAGAAGAAGAGGTTCTGGAGTGGCTTGCAGTGCAGTGTCCTCTGTTCACCAGAAACTAGCACTTTAAAAAAGTATCGGGGCACCTGGGTGGCTCAGTGGGTTAAAGCCTCTGCCTTCGGCTCAGGTCATGATCTCAGGGTCCTGGGATCGAGCCCCGCATCAGGCTCTCTGCTCAGCAGGGAGCCTGCTTCTTCCTCTCTCTCTGCCTGCCTCTCTGCCTACTTGTGGTCTCCGTCTGTCAAATAAATAAATAAAATCTTTTAAAAAAATAAAAAAATAAAAAAGTTCTATGTGTTTTGCTTACACCCTACTGTTGTGTTTGACTAAAAGAGTCACTTTTCCTTTCAGTGCAGTCATCTGCATGGACTCTCTACCTGCTATGGGCTGTGCTTATTCTCTGTGGTGTTAGTGGGCTCCAAGGAGGTCAGCTCTGAGGGGGTATGCCAGCTGGTGAACTTGGGAGCAAAGAGATGGCATTAGGAAAATTAGTGCTGGGCCACTAGTCCTATGCTAGATCTCCTGAAGCACTATGGCAGCTGGAGGCTGCACACCAGGGCTGCTGGGGCTGAGGTTGGGCAAGACTGGGCCTGGCAAGTGCTGGCAGCTGTGAGTATGTGGCATGTGCCCGTGGCTGGAGGCACATGGCTGGGCACTGTTACGCACATGTATGGCATGCTGCATCAGCTGTGTACCCAGCAGCTGGTTGGAGTGCATGCATGGTTTTAACAAAATTTACCTTGAGCTCAGAGCCTAGGCTAGGAAGCTTGGAGTGGGATAGTCTTCAGGAGAACTCAGGCTGTGATGCACTGCTAGCAGATAAGGTAGCAAGTGTCTGTGCAGCCCCCTGATGTTTTCAGGTGGCTCTGTGTTCATACTGGAGGGCAGGGGAGAAAACAGCGCCTGTCAGTTCCCTCTTTTTAAAGTTCTCCAACACACTCCAAAATCACTATGAAATGCTATGTAAACTGACATTTTTATGTTGCCCCTCCATGCAGGTTGCTATCTCTTTAAGGGCGGTGACCAAGGTATGACTCAACCTTCTAGCTCACCCAGTGCTTAGTCAACAGACTTTTAAAGCACCACTCCAAGGACCACTGTTTTCATAAACTTACGGAATTCAGCCCCTCTGGATTTTAAAGCCCAATGTTATGGGAGGAGTCTTCCCCATGTGAGCTCCCTGGTGTGAGGGTTCTCGCCTTCTCTGCCCATACAGCTCCGTCTCTGTTGCAGGCAGCCTCTCTCTGCCTTTCCAATCTTTCTAACCCTTCAGTTGCAGATTCTTTATATTTACCTGTGCAGTTTGTTCTGCCAGTCTTTGGATTGCTCCTTGGTTCGTTGACTTGGTTGTGGACAATGTCTAGCTAAAAATATGGGATGGGGTCCTCATACTCTGCCATCTTTCTTCCACTTTTTTTTTTCTCTCAGTCATGCTTTTCAACTACAAAATCTCTTTTTTAAAAAATTATTTATAAATATTCTCTTTGTGGAGACATAGTGACTATACTTTAATTCTTTAAACATATTTCCTTTAGTATTTTGAAAATATTTGTAGTATTTAAAGTCTTTGTCTATTAAATTCAACATCTGGCCTCCCTCAAGGACAGCTAGTGGCTTCAGCACCCTTCCCCACTATGGGTCATATGGTTGTTTCTTTATGTATTAGTTTTCTGGGACTTTCATGAGAAAGTACCACACAATGAGTGGCTTAAATAACAGAAATTTATTTGCCCTCAGTTCTAGAGGCTAGAAGTCCAAGTCAAGGTGTCAGCAGGGTTGGTTTCGTCTGAAGGCCTTTTCTCCTTTGGTTTGTAGATAGCTGTCTTTTCACTGTGTCTTCACATGGTCTTTCTTCTGAGTATGCATGTCTGTTCCTAATCTGCATTTGTTATAAGGATACCAGTCATATTGGATTAGGGCCCACCCTAAGTAAGTCTTATACTTAATTACTTCTTTAAAGAAACTATATCCAAATATAGTCACATTCTGAGATACTGGGGGTAGGACTTCAACTTATGAATTTTGAAGGAACACAATTCAGCCCATAGTTCTTTCCTTTCTCTGTTATTATTGTTGTGGAAACTGGACATTTAAGACAAGTAGTGTAACAACTCTGATGATATCTGAACTCCCCTTCCCATCTCTTGTTTGCTGTTATTGCCTTTTTTTTTTAACTTGTTGCTGCTCATTTGGTTAGTAACTTATGTGGACTAATTCTATAGATTCTGTACTATATAGTGTACAGTCACTTACTTCTCTGACAGACTTTAAAAATTCTGACTTTTATTTGTAAAACAAGTTCCTAGGAGTCATCCTGGGTCAGTTTAATTTAGTAATCAATTAAAAGATTTCTTTAAATGCCTAGAGCCAGTAAGTCTTCCATTATTTGCCAAAGGGATCTGTGTATAAAGGCACACTTCAAATTTAAGACAGTTTATAAGTCAGCCTCAACTTTTACTTCTTGCTTGACCAGGTCTCAACATCAAATTAGAGTTTTCTGACTGGAGTCTTCTTTCCTAGGTCATTTCTGGTCATACACACTACCATTCTGAGCCTTCTATATCCTCAGAAATATCAGAACTTTTAAAAGTTCATTTTGGTTCTCTAGCTCTCCAGGGATTCCTTCAAAGTTAATTTTTGGCCAGGCTCTTGTTGCTCAACTAAAATCACAGCCTTAGCCAACTGTGATGATGTTACCAGCAGATTGTTACTGTTTTTATTAATGCTCTGTGGATAGGGCTTTTTCCAAAAAAGCTGAGCCCTGATTCAAATCCAATAGGAACAATTCCCTGGGAATGGAGTTTTTTTCAGGACTTATTTTAGTTAAATTACTGACAGTGCTCTAGAGATGGGGCTTTTAACACCACTCTAAATAGATCAGCTCTTTCAATCAACTTCAAGGCTTTTTGTGGCTACCATTTCATTGAGTTGAGGAAGGAGAGTGATAGGAATGGTTCTAAGTTAAAATGCCACAGACCTTACTCTTTTTAAAGAGGTTTGGTAGGGTTTTTTGTTGTTCTTGTTGTTTTTTGTTTGTTTTTTGTTTTTAGAATAGACACATTTTAGTTTGTTCTGTGTTTTGGTTAATTTCCAGTGTTCCTAATTGGCTGATTTATAAAACTGTTTTTGAAGTATCTTTGTTGCTTTTGTGAGAAAAGGAGTTCATTCCATCATACCAAAAGATTCAAAATTTCCATTCACTAGGTTTTTGGGTAATTTTCTACAAAGGAATAGATACAAATAAGCTACATAAAAGGGTTGCTTTTGTCACTAAGAAAGATAATGCAAGAGAAAGTGTTTAGTATGGTTTTACCAAAGCTAAGCATTGAACAAATTAAATATAACTATACTACTCTCTAAAAATTAGTTCTGAGGAGACAATCTATTAAATATCTGCCCCTTGTTTTTAAAAAATGAACATAGTAGACAGAAGGGCAAACTTCAGATCGTGGAATCATTTCACTTTGAGAGCCTAGAGAAACATTTTTGTATCTTGATCAGAATAAAAATTGTGTGCTAAATTTCTCACAGTATTGTGGCTCTTTAACTCATCCTCTGAAAGATGATGCAATTAGCTGAAAGACAACCTAGAGCCAAATGTCTCCATTAGTTATTAACTTTTGTGGCCAGTTGTCTTGAAGTATACTTTTTTGTTTCTTGCTTCTGATTTAGCTGCCTCTAAGATACTGGTAATTAGTAGGAAAAGAAAGAAATGGGTAAATAGCATAGTTAAGTGCCTTCTTTGTAAGTAATACAAATGGATTTTCATATAGCAGCAATCTCTTTTTTTTCCCCTATGGGTCTTACCTTGCACTTCCCAAATTTCTTGATTGTTACGTTTTAGAAAAATCTTAAGGTTATTTATGAGATTCAGAGCCAAATCAGAATTCCCTGAAACTGAGTAAGGCACAATTGTTTGACCATATTGACTCAAGTCCAGTTCTCTCGTGGGAAGGTCATAATGCGAGTATGCAGTTCTTAAGAGATATGTAGTGAAAACCAAAATTACTAATATCTGTAGCAACATCAACTTCCAATTGCGCCAAGTGAATAGTGCTCTCTTTATAAACATGGAATAAAATTGCTGGCAGTAAAGTGAAAACTAAAAAGAGGAGAGAAACATATCATTACAATGGGTAGTGACCCAAGTAGGAAATTCATAGTGAAACCCATTAATATAAATGTTCCAAATTTTTATCACACTAGATATACACATATAATAAATATATCCTTTAGCCCAAGAAAATAAATAAGATAGTATAAAATTTTATTTGTGTAAAGTATTAAGGGAAAGGAGTCATATCTAGTTTCTGATCTAAGTACATTGAAAATCTTATCAAGTTTATTTTATTCATTAATATATTTGTAGTGTTTCCGATCAGAAAACAAAATTGTATTTCTTTTATTTGATATTAAACCATAATCTATTTGTCAGTTTTAAAGGCAAATATCCCCACGAAATTTGTATGTAACTACTATACTTTGTTAAGACTTGATATACAAACTATGGTTCATCATGAAAAAATGCCCTTAATCTGGTCAACCAATATCTTCTGATTGTAACAGTCATAATTTTGGGTCTTGTCTTAGAACTGAACAAAGGGGAAATTTATAAGAAAATAAATGAGGGGTGCCTGGGTGGCTCAGTGGGTCAAATGTCTGCCTTTGGCTCAGGTCATGATCTCAGTCCTGAGACTGAGCCCCGCACCAGGCTCCCTGCTCAGCAGGGAGCCTGCTTCCCCTTCTCTCTCTCTCTGTCTTGCTTCTCTGCCCCTTTTTGATCTCTGTCTGTGAAATAAATAAACAAAAATCTTTAAAGGGAAATAAAAAAGAACTTTTCAAAGTGATTCTGAGAATTAATGGTGAAAGTAGCATCTGTGATCTTTATCCAGAACCCATTTCTCCTGCATCAGGAAATTATTGGGGGTTGTAACACATACTGGTCTCTATCTGGCTTGATGTTCCGTGTCTAAACTCCAAATATCTTTTAAGTTCAAATATTTAAAAAATTACACATATTATACCCAAGCCAAACATAGTAGGTTTACATTCTTAGTGAATTTGCTTACCCCAGTATTAAATTTAATAGTAGCAATTTCATTCAATCTAGAGAAAACAGCTCTCTCATGATATCTGGACATATTCATATTCCTCTTCATGTCTTGTCTTATTTTTTGGCCCTTTAAGGAAGTAGCATGGATATCCTGAATATCGATATGGGAACCTGCCAGGTTATTGACCCTACAAACACAGATAGACAACAAAAAGCACAAAACATTTCATTTTGACTATAGTCTCAATCTATTTTATTTAGGGAAAGTCAAACAAGGTTCCAAATTTGGAAGACTCCTTGATCTTTCTCATTGATTGTAAGGTGTATTGTATAGAGGCAGTATGACAAACCAATAAACCAGAGGGCTGCTGAAATTCCACAGCAAAGTTTATATCATTCTGAGACAACGTGAGAAAAGCAATTACAATATTGTATATTTCATAAGCTGAAGTTATTTAATTTAAAACTTACCTCTAGTCAAAGGTAATAACTCTCCTTTGCGGGTTAAAATGTTCTTTGTTTTATGAAATGATGGAGACATTTATATAATAGCAGGGTTGGTGGTGGTGGTGGTGGTGGTTTTTTCTTTTTTTAAGTCCTTACATTTCCTACTACTGCCTATGTCTAAAACTGGCTCTTTGTGTATGGATACTTGAAAGAGGTGAAGAGCTATAGGGATAATTATAATCTAAGGAGAAAAATTCTAAGAAAAAATGGAAGAAACAATATATCACAGTATATTGAGAGACAGGAAAGATTAATTACCTTGGTCAAAGTGGTAAAACCCTTAGTAGAATATATATGATTTGAAAGGTGTATTTTTTTCTTTTCCTTTTTAAAAAAGATTTTTATTTATTTGTGGGTGTCTGTGTGTGTGTGAGAGAGAAAGAGAGAGCACACGCACATGAACAGGAGAAGGGGCAGGAGGAGAAGCAGGCAAGGAGCCCAACGTGTGACTCAATCCCAGGAACCTGGGATCATGACCTGAGCTGAAGGCAGATGCTTAACCTACTGAGACACCCAGGTGCCCCAGGTGTATTTTTCTAAACCACAGAATTATCAAAATCTTTTTAATACCTCTCTGTTAGCATTTGTATGAAAAAGAACATAAATAAATTCTCAACTATAACAACCAAAAGCAATGAGCAGATAGATAAGACTTCTATACTTTAAAAAAACTGTGCATTAAATACATATTAAAAAACCTGCTTTAAGATATTCTTGTAGCATGTTTTTTGTCTGATACTAAAAGTCTGAGGACTATTGTACTTTAAAAATATAATCATTAGATATTTTTTCTTTCATCTTTCTTGAGTTTTCTTTTTATATTTTATTTATTGGTAATAAATTTCCATTGGGAAAACATTAGAGAATATAAATAAGTGCAAGGCAAAATATTCCTATGACCTAGAGATAGTACTGATATTTTCCACATACCTTTATAAAAAGGGACAAACATACACTCTCTTAAAAGTGGCAAATGGATTATGCTTAATCCATTTGTTTTCTTTTTTATCTTCTTACTTGCCAGATTTTACCCCAGCTTTTTGAAGTATGATTGAGAAATAAAAATTATATGCTTAAGGTATAGAACATGATACTTAGTTATATGTATATATTATAAAATTATTACCATAATCAAGCAAATTAACATATCCATCATTGCACATGCTAACTTTTTTTGTGGTAGGAACACTTGAGATTTACTCTTTCATCAAATTTCAATTTTACAATGTATTATTAAATATAGTCACCATGCAGTACTTGTGGTGACCATCAGGTCTCCAAAACTTACTCATAACTGAAAGTTTGTACCCTTTGACAAACTTTTCTCACTTTCCCTCCTCCTTGCACCTAGTAACCACCATTCTATTCTTTGTTCAACTTTTTTAAGACTCCACACAGAAGTGAGATCATGCAGTTTTCATCTTTCTCTGTCTGGCTAATTTCACTTAGCCTATTGTCCTCCAGAGGGCCCAGAAATAAACACACACTTATCTGGTTAATTAACCTTCAATAAAGGAGACAGGAATATACAATATATTCTGTCTTTTCAATAAATGGTGTCGGGAAAACCAGATAGCTACATACAAAGAATGCAACTGGACCACTTTCTTATACCATACACAAAAATAAACTCAAAATGGATTAAAGACCTAAATTTGAGACCTGAAACCATAAAATAAAACAGGCAGTCATCACTTGGACATTGGCTTTAGAACATAATTGTGGATATATCTCCTGAGGCCAGGAAAACAAAACCAAAAATAAATTGTTGGTACTAAACAAAAACAAAAGGCTTCTGCACAGCAAAGGAAGCCATCAACACAACAAAAAGGCAACCTAGTGAATGGGAAAAGATAATTGCAAATGACAAATCTATTAAGTCTTTAATATGGAAAATACATAAAGAACTTACATAACTCAATATGCACACACACACACACACACACACACAGAGTCAGATTAAAAAATAAACAGATGAGGGGCACCTGGGTGGCTCAGTGGGTTAAGCCTCTACCTTCGGCTCAGGTCATGATCTCAAGGTCCTGAGACTGGGTCCCACATCGGGCTCTCTGCTCAGCAGGGAGCCTGCTTGCCCTCCTCTCTCTGCCTGCCTCTCTGCCTACTTGTGATCTCTCTCTCTCTCTCTGTCAAATAAATAAATAAAATCTTAAAAAAATAAACAAATGAGAGAAGAGGCAAGATAGCAGAGGAGTAGGGAATCTTGTTTCAACTGGTCCCTTGAATTTAGCTGGATATCTACTAAACCGGTCTGAATACCCAAGAAATCAGCCTGCAATGTAAGACTATATATCTGGATCTCTACAAACAGAAAAACACCACCTGTCTCGAGGTAGGAAAGGCTGAGTCATAAATCTGTGGGGAGATGGTGGAAGAAAAACAGAAGAGGGAGGGAGCCTCCATAAGCTGGCACCTGAAAAGTGATATAACTCCAGAGGGCAAAAGTGTCCTGTGCCAGGAGGAGGCAAAAATTTGCAGAGCAGTAGTGGCAGGGAAAGTAGAGCAGTGCCCTGGACAGAATCCAGGACATGTGAGTGCACACATTCAAGCCCCCATGAGCCCAGGGCCACTTGTGGTTTTAAAAGTACTAAGGGCAGGGACACACACCAATCCCTGGGTTGATCCCTGAGAGAGTTGCTGTGGGTATGCACAAGGGGTGGCTGTGGTTTTCAGAGGTGCATACAGAAACAGAAACTCTGTTCTGGAGGGTTTAGTGAAGAAAATAGACTGCAATTTCTCTGCTCTGGGATAGGGGACTGGGTGCAGCCATTTTTGCTTTGACCCTCAGAAGAGGCAAGAAAAGTCACCAGAGAACAAAAGCTCAAAAAACCGGTTTCCATGGAGCCCAGCCCCCTAACAGGGGGGGGGGGGGCAGGGCAACTCTGCCCAAGCATAAACAGTGTGGCAGGCCCCTCCCCTAGAAGACACACTGGAAGATTAAGAGGACAACAACTCTAGGGTCCCCATAAAACTGTGAAATCCCAACATCAGGGGAAAATAGTATATTGAGTTCCAGTCATTGTCTCAGGGCTTGTTTATTTTTTAGATACAACTCTCTTTTTCTTTTTCTTTTTCTTTTTTTCCTTATGTTTCTTCTATGTTTTTTCTTTTTACCTTTTTCTCATTTCAACTAGATGTTTAATATATCCTATTTCATAATAGCTTTTTAACTTGTACTTTTTCATACCTTTTTTATAGATATATGCTTCAGTATAGTCCTTTTTTCTCTATTCAATATTACCTTTATATACATACAAGTTTTACTTTCCCTATAATTTTGGGAAGAAGTGTCCTCTAACAAACAGAACAAAATATACCCAGGAACAAATGAAACACCCTACTTTGTCCACACTGAGATTATAGCCCACTCTTCCCCTCACACCCGTCTTTTAAAAAATTTTTTATTTTTTTTCTAATTAAAAATAATTTTATAAATATTATTCTTGTGTTTCATTTTGGCTTTATCTTTTCAGTGGTGGACCAGTTTGGATTTTCCTAGGGTGCAACTTGCTTGGGCTATGGTTGATATTTTGGACTCAGTACATTCCCTCAACCATCCCTCAACAGAATGACTAGGAGGAGGAACTCCCAACAAAGAAAAGAACCAGAGACAATGGCCTCTGCCACAGACCTAATGGATACGGAGATAAGCAAGATGTCAGAGACAGGACTTCAGGGTAGCAATTATGAAGTCAATAGCTAGGCTTGAAAAAACCATCAGTGACAATATAGAATCTCTGAGGGCAGAAATGAGATCTAATCAGGCTGAAATAAAAAATGCTATGAATGAGATTGGTCAACTCATCTAGATACTCATCAGTACTTTAGATAGTACTTTAGATACTCATCAGTATCTAAGCTGGATACCTTAACAGCCAGGATAAATGAGGCAGTAGAATGAATCAGTGATCTAGAAGATAAGCTGATAGAAAGGAAGGAAGCTGAGGATGATAGGGATGGGCTAAACAGCTAGAAGCCCATGAGATCAGACTGAGAGAGATCAATGATGCCATGAAATTTTCCAACATCACAATTATTAGGATCCTTGAGGGGGTGGAGACAAAGAGAGTACTAGAAGGCATATTTGAGCAAATCATAGCTGAGAACTTCTCTAGTCTAGGGAAGGAAACAAGCATTCATGTCCTAGAGGCAGACACGACCCCTCCTAAGATTAGTAAGAACAGACAAATGCCCTTGCATGTAATAGTAAAACTTGCAAATCTTAGAACCAAAGAAGCCATCCTGAGAGCAGCTATGGGGAAGATATTTCTTAAATATGTAGGGAGGAACATCAGAATATGTCATGCCTATCCATAGAGACCTGGCAAGCTAGAAAGGGCTGGCAAGATATATTCAGGGTACTAAATGAGACAAACATGCAGTCAAGGATACTTTATCCAGCAAGGCTGTCATTCAGAATGGATGGAGAGACAGAGTTTCTAGGACCAGCAGAAATTGAAAGAACATGTGCCCGCCAAGTCAGGCCTGCAAAAAATTTTTTTTTTAAGATTTTATTTATTTATTTAACAGACAGAGATTACAAGTAGGCAGAGAGGCAGGCAGAGAGAGAGGAGGAAGCAGGCTCCCTCCTGAGCAGAGAGCCCGACGCAGGGCTCGATCCCAGGACCCTGGGGTCATGACGCGAGCCGAAGGCAGAGGCTTTAACCCACTGAACCACCCAGGCGCCCCAGGCCTGCAAGAATTTTTAAGGGGGATTCTATAAAGAAAGACACCAAGAGTAAGACGGGCCAGAAATTTACAGAGACAATCTATAGAACAGGGAATTCACAGGCAATAAATATGGTGACACTAAATTCATATCTTTCAAGAGTTACCCTCAATGCGAACAGCCTAATTCTCCCATGAAATGGTACAGGGTTGCAGATTGATAAAAAGATAGGACCCATCCTTTTGCTGTCTACAAGAGACTCATTTTGAACCTGAAGACACCTCCAGATTGAAAGCAAGGGGATTGAGAACCATTTATCATGCTAACAGACCTCAAAAGAAAGTTGGGTTAGCAATTCTCATCTCAGACAAATTAGATTTTAAACCAAAGACTGTAGTAAAAGATGTAAAGGGATACTATACTGTATCATATTTAAAGGGTCTATCCAACAAGAAAATCTAACAATTATAAATATCTATGCCCCCAACATGGCAGCAGACAACTACATAAGCCAACTGCTAACCAAAATTAAGAATCATATTGATAATAACACATTAATAGCAGGAGACTTCAACACTCCACTCTCAGTAATGGAAAGATCAACTAAGCAGAAGAACAACAAAGAAACAAGAGCTTTGAATGGCACATTGGACCAGATGGGATTCATAAATATACACAGAACATTCCACTCTAAAAAAACCAGAATACTCATTCTTCTCACATGCACAAGGAACTTTCTCCAGAACAGACCACAAACTGGGTCTCAACTGATATCAAAAAAGATTAAGATCATTTCCTGCATGTCATCAGACAACAATGCTTTGAAACTGGAACACAATCACAAGAAAAAATTTGGAAGGAACTGAAACACTTGGAAGTTAAAGACCATCCTGCTACAGAATGATTGGGTCAACCAGAAAATTAAAGAACTTAAACAATTCATGGAAATCAATGAGAATGAAAATGCATCAGTCCAAAACCTATGGGATACTGCAAAGGCAGTTGTATAGGGAAAATACATAGCCATCCAAGCCTCTCTCAAAATAGTAGAAAAATCCCAAATGCACAAGCTAACCTTACACCTAAAGGCGCTGGAGAAACAGCAGGAAATAAAACCTAAACCAAGCAGGAGAAGAGAAATAATAAAGATTAGAGTAGAGATCAGTGAAATAGAAACCAGAAAAACAGTAGAGCAGATCAACAGAACTAGAAGCTGGTTCTCTGAAAGAATTAATAAGATCAACAAGTCTCTGGCTGGACTTATCCAAAAGAAAGGAGAAAGGACCCAAATTAATAAAATCATGAATGAAAAGGGAGAGATCAAGACTAACACCAAAGAAATAGAAACAATCATTAGAAATTATTAACAGCAACTATATGCCAATAAATTAAGCAACCTGGAAGAAGTGGATGCCTTCCTGGAAACTTATAAACTACTGAGACTGGAACTGGAAGAAACAGACAATCTGAACAGACCAATAACCTATAAAAAAAATTGAAGCAATAATCAAAAACCTCCCAAAAAACAAAAGTCCAAGGCCAGATGGCTTCTCAGGAGAATTCTACCAAACATTTAAAGAAGAAATCATACCTATTCTTCTGAAGCGATTTCAAAAAATAGAAACAGAAGGAAAACCTCCAAACTCTTTCTATGAGAACAGGATTACCTTGATCCAAAAACCAGACAAAGACCCCATCAAAAAGGAGAATTATAGACCAATATCCCTGATGAACATGGATGCCAAAATACTCAACAAGATGTTAGCCAATAGGATATAACAGTACATTAAAAGGATTATCCATCAGGACCAGGTATGGAATCCCAGGGTATAATTCCTGGGATGCAAGGGTGGTTCAACTTTTGTAAATCAACCAATGTGATAGAATACAGTAATAAAAGAAAAGAACCATATGATCCTCTCAATTAATGCAGAACAAGCATTTGACAAAACAGAGCATCCTTTTCTGATTAAAAAATCTTCAGAGTATAGGGATAGAGGGAACACTCCTCAATATAAAAACTATCTATGAAAAGCCCACAGCGAATATCATCTTAAGATCAGGGGCACGACATGGATGCCTACTCTCACCACTATTGTTCAACATAGTACAGAAGTCCTGATCTCAGTAATCAGACAACAAAAAGAAATAAAATGCATTCAAATTGGCAAAGAAGAAGACAAACTCTCTACAGAGATGACACAATACTTTATGTGGAAAACCCAAAAGGCTCCATTCCCAAATTACTAGAACTCATACAGCAATTTAGCAAAGTGGCAGGATAGAAAAATCAATGCACATAAATCAGTTGCTTTTCTATACACTAACAATATAACTATAGAAAGGGACATTAAGGAATCAACTCCATTTACAATAGCACCAAAACCTATAAGATACCTAGGAATAAATCGAACCAAAAAGGTAAAGGATCTATACTCTAGAAACTATAGAACATTTATGAAAGAAACTGAGGAAGATACAAAAAGATGGAAAAACAGTCCATTCTCATGGATTGGAAGAATAAACATTGTGAAAAAGTCTAGGCTGCCTAGAGCAACCTATACTTTCAATGCCATCCCTATCAAAATACCATTGACATTTTTCACAGAGCTGGAACAAACAATCCTAAAATTTGTAGGGAGCCAGAAAAGACTCCAAATTGCCAAGGGAATGTTGAAAAGAAAACCAAAACTGGAGCATCACAATCCCTGACTTCAAGCTTATTACAAAGCTGTGATAATCAAAATAGCATGGTATTGGCACAAAAACAGACACATAGATCAACGGAACAGAATAGAGAGTCAAGAAAGGACCCTCAACTCTATGTTCAACTAACTTATGACAAATCAGGAACGAATATCCAATGGAAAAAAAGACAGTCTCTTCAATAAATGGTGCTGGGGAAATTGGACAGCTACATTCAAAAGAATGAAGTTGTAGCATTCTCTTACATCATACACAAACTCTACATGAATGAAAGACCTTAATGTGAGACAGGAATCCAACAAAATCTTAGAGGAAAACATAGACAGTAACCACTTTGACACAAGTCACAGCAACTTCTTTCAAGACCCATCTCCAAAGGCAAGGGAAACAAAAGCAAAAATGAATTATTTGGACTTCATGAAGATACAAAGCTTTTGCACAGCAAAGGAAACAATCAACAAAAGTAAGAGGCAACCCACAGAATGAGAGAAGATATTTGCAAATGACATTACAGATAAAAGGCTGGTATCCAATATTTATAAAGAACTTCTCAAACTCAACACCCAAAAAACAATCCAGTCAGAAAATGGGAAGAAGACATGAACAGACACTTCTCCAAAGAAGACATACAAATGGCCAACAGACACATGAAAAAATATTCACCATTAGCTATCAGGGAAATTTAAATCAAAACCACACTGAGATATCACCTTATAGCAGTTAGAATGACAATAATTAGCAAAGCAGGAAACAACACCTGTTGGCAAGGATGTGGAGAAAGGGGAACGCTCTTACACTGTTGGTGGGAATGCAAACTAGTACAGCACTTTGGAGAACAGTATGGAGGTTCCTCAAAAAGTTAAAAATGCAACTGTCCTACAACCCAGCAATTGCACTACTGGGTATTTACCCCAAAGATACAGATGTAGTGAAAAAAGGGGGCAGATGCATCCAAATGTTCATAGCAGCAATGGCCACAATAGCCAAACTGTGGAAGAAACTGAGATGCCCTTCAACAGATGAATGGGTGACTTATTTAGGTCAGTGCCTGGGTGCCTCAGTTGGTTAAGCAGCTGCCTTTGGATCAGGTCATGATCATATTGGGCTCCCTGCTCAGTGGAGAGCCTGCTTCTCCCTCTCCCTCTCCCTGCCACTCTGCCTACTTGTGCTCTCTATCTCTCTGAGATGTGGTACATATATACAATGGAATATTATTCAGCCATCAGAAAGGATGAATACCCAGCATTTGGATTGACATGGATGGAACTAGAGGGGATTAGGCTAAGTGAAGTAAGTCAAGTAGAGAAAGATAATTATCATATGGTTTCAGTCATATGTGGAACATAAAGAATAGCACGATAGACCATAGGGAAAGGGAGGGAAAACTGAAAGGGGGGAAATCAGATAGGGAGATGAACCATTAGAGACTATGGACTCTGGGATGCAAACTGACGGTTTGTGGAAAGGGAGGTGGGTAGGGGATGGGGTAGTTGGGGATGGGTATTAAGGAGGGAACGTATTGTGATGAGCACTGGGTGTTATATGCAACTATTGAATCATTGAGCACTACATCAAAAACAAATGATGTATATGGTGGCTAACTCAACATAATTAAAAGAATAAACAGATGACATGAATAGATGTTGTTTCAAAGAAATGGCCAATAGACACATGAGAAGATGCTCAACATCACTCATCAAGGACATGCAAATCAAAACCGCAAGGAGATATCACCTTATACCTGTGAGAATGGCTAAAATAAAAAAGACAAGAAACAAGTGTTGATAAGAGTGAGGATGAAAAGGAACACTTGTGCACTGTTTTTTGGGAATGCAAGCTGGTACAGCCAGTGTGGAAAACAGTATGGAGGTTTCTCAAAAAATTAAAGATGGAACTACCAAATGATCCAGCAATTCCACTACTGAGTATTTAATAGAGAGACAATAATTCAAAAATGTATATATAACCCTATGTTATAGGGATATATATATAATATCTGCAACATTATTTACAACAGCCAAGATATGGGAGTAACCCAAGTGTTCACTGAGAGAGGATAAATAAGATTGATAATTGCACATACACACAGGAATATTACCATATTACCCATAATAAAAAGATGAGATCTTGCAGTTGCAACAACATGGTTGGATCTAGAGAGTATAACGCTAAGTAAGTCAGAGAAAGATAAATACTATATGAATTCACTTATTTGTGGTACCTAAAAGACTAAACAAATGAACAAACAAAAAAACCATGCCTCTTAAATACAGAGAACATCTGGTAGTTGCCAGAGGGAATGTGGCATGTGGGGGGATGAGATAAATGAAAGGGATTAAGATGTACAAAGTTCCAGTGATAAAATAAATAAGTCATGGAGATGAAAAGTACATCATAGGTCAAGATGGCGGAGAAGTAGCAGGCTGAGACTACTTCAGGTAGCAGTAGATCAGCTAGATAGCTTATCTAAAGATTGAAAACACCTACAAATCCAATGGGAGATCGAAGAGAAGAAGAACAGCAATTCTAGAAACAGAAAATCAACCACTTTCTGAAAGGTAGGACCGGCGGAGAAGTGAATCCAAAGTGACGGGAAGATAGACCACGGGGGGAGGGGCCAGCTCCCGGCAAGCGGCGGAGCAATGGAGCACAAAATCAGGACTTTTAAAAGTCTGTTCCACTGAGGGACATCGCTCCAGAGGCTTAAGCGGGGTGAAGCCCATGCGAGGTCAGCGTGGCCTCAGGTCCCGCAGGGTCACAGAAGGATCGGGGGTGTCTGAGTGTCTCAGAGCTTGCAGGTATTAGAACGGGGAAGCCAGCTACAGAGACAGAGCCAAGGAGTGAGCTCTCAGCTTGGGGTTACCATGAACCAGTCGCAGGCTTGGTCAGCTCAGAGCACGGCCAGAGGTGACGGCGGTAATTGGGCACTGTTCTCTGAGGGCACACTGAGGAGTGGGGCCCCGGGCTCTCGGCTCCTCCGGGCCGGAGACTGGGAGGGCACCATCTTCATTCCCGTCCTCCGGAACTCTACAGAAAGCACTCAGGGAACAAAAGCTCCCGAAAGCAAACCAGAGTGGATTACTCAGCCTGGCCCCTGGTAAGGGCGGTGCAATTCCGCCTGGGGCAAAGACACTTGAGAATCACTACAACAGGCCCCTCCCCCAGAAGATCAATAAGAAATCAAGCCAGGACCAAGTTCACCTACCAAGGAGTGCAGTTTCAATACCAAGGAGAGCAGCGGAATTCCAGAGGAGGAGAAAGCAAAGCACAGAACTCATAGCTTTCTCCCCATGATTCTTTAGCCTTGAAGTTAATTTAATTTTTTTTCTTTTTCAATTTTTTTCCCCTCTGCTTCTGCCAAATTTTTTAAACTTTTACCCTTTTCTTTTTTAACGTTTTTTAACTAGTTTATCTAATATATATATATATTTTTCTTTTTTATATTTTTTCTTTATTCATTTTCTTTTTTTGTTTCTTTTTCTTCCTTTCTGAACCTCTTTTTATCCCCTATCTCCCTGCTCACAATTTGGGATCTCTTCTGATTTGGTTAAAGCATATTTTCCTGGGGTTGTTGCCACCATTTTAGTATTTTACTTCCTCCTTCTTATACTCTTATCTGGACAAAATGACAAGGTGGAAAAATTCACCACAAAAAAAAAGAACAAGAGGCAGTACCAAAGGCTGGGGACCTAATCAACACAGACATTGGTAATATGTCAGATCTAGAGTTCAGAATGATGATTCTCAAGGTTCTAGCCGGGCTTGAAAAAGGCATGGAAGATATTAGAGAAACCCTCTCAGGAGATATAAAAGCCCTTTCTGGAGAAATAAAAGAACTATAATCTAACCAAGTTGAATCAAAAAAGCTATTAATGAGGTGCAGTCAAAAATGGAGGCTCTCACTGCTAGGATAAATGAGGCAGAAGAAAGAATTAGCGATATAGAAGACCAAATGACAGAGAATAAAGAAGCTGAGCAAAAGAGAGACAAACAGCTACTGGACCACGAGGGGAGAATTCGAGAGATAAGTGACACCATAAGATGAAACAACATTAGAATAATTGGGATTCCAGAAAAAGAAGAAAGAGAGAGGGGAGCAGAAGGTATATTGGAGAGAATTATTGGAGAGAATTTCCCCAATGGCAAAGGGAACAAGCATCAAAATCCAGGAGGTTCAGAGAACGCCCCTCAAAATCAATAAGAATAGGTCCACACCTCGTCACCTAATAGTAAAATTTACAAGTCTTAGTGACAAAGAGAAGATCCTGAAAGCATCCTGGGAAAAGAAGTCTGTAACATACAATGGTAAAAATATTAGATTGGCAGCAGACTTATCCACAGAGACCTGGCAGGCCAGAAAGAGCTGGCATGATATATTCAGAACACTAAACGAGAAAAACATGCAGCCAAAAACATGATAGCCAAGGCTATCATTGAAAATAGAAGGAGAGATAAGAAGCTTCCAGGACAAACCAAAACTGAAAGAATTTGCAAACACCAAACCAGCTCTACAGGAAATATTGAAAGGGGTCCTCTAAGCAAAGAGAGACCCTAAAAGTAGTAGATCAGAAAGGAACAGAGACCATATACAGTAACAGTCACCTTATAGGCAATACAGTGGCACTAAATTCATATCTCTCAATAGTTACCCTGAATGTTAATGGGCTAAATGCCCCAATCAAAAGACACAGGGTATCAGAATGGATAAAAAAACAAAACCCATCTATATGTTGCCTACAAGAAACTCATTTTAGACCCAAAGACAACTCCAGATTTAAAGTGAGGGTGCGGAAAATAGTTTACCATGCTAATGGACATCAGAAGAAGAAAGCAGGAGTGGCAATCCTTATATCAGATCAATTAGATTTTAAGCCAAAGACTATAATAAGGGATGAGGAAGGACACTATATCATACTCAAAGGATCTGTCCAACAAGAAGATCTAACAGTTTTAAGTATCTATGCCCCTAACATGGGAGCAGCCAACTATATAAACCAATTAATAACAAAATCAAAGAAACACATCAACAATAATACATTAATAGTAGGGGACTTTAAAACTCCCCTCATTGAAATGGACAGATCATCTAAGCAAAAGATCAACAAGGAAATAAAGGCCTTAAATGACACACTGGACCAGGTGGACATCACAGACATATTCAGAACATTTCATCCCAAAGCAACAGAATACTCATTCTTCTCTAGTGCATATGGAACATTCTCCAGAATAGATCACATCCTCGGTCCTAAATCAGGTCTCAACCGGTATCAAAAGTTTGGGATCATTCCCTGCATATTTTCAGCATATTTCAATGCTCTGAAGCTAGAACTCAATCACAAGAGGAAATTTGGAAAGAACCCAAATACATGGAGACTAAACAGCATCCTTCTAAAGAATGAATGGGTCAACCAGGAAAATAAAGAATAATTGAAAAAATTCATGGAAACAAATGATAATGAAAACACAACAGTTCAAAATCTGTGGGACACAACAAAGGCAGTCCTGAGAGGAAAATATATAGCGGTACAAGCCTTTCTCAAGAAACAAGAAAGGTCTCATACACAACGAAAGAAGCTGGAGAAAGAACAAGAAAGAAACCCTAAACCCAGCAGGAGAAGAGAAATCCTAAAGATCAGAGCAGAAATCAATGAAATAGAAACCAAAAAAACAATAAAACAAATCAATGAAACTAGGAGCTGGTTCTTTGAAAGGATAATAAGATTGATAAACCCCTGGCCAGACTTATCAAAAAGAAAAGAGAAAGGACCCAAATAAATAAAATCATGAATGAAAGAGGAGAGATCACAACTAATACCAAAGAAATACAGACAATTATAAGAACATACTATGAGCAACTCTACGCCAACAAATTTGACAATCTGGAAGAAATGGATGCATTCCTAGAGACATATAAACTACCACAACTGAACCAGGAAGAAATGGGAATGCAAGCTGGTGCAACCACTCTGGAAAACAGCATGGAGGTTCCTCAAAATGTTGAAAATAGAACTACCCTATGACCCAGCAATTGCACTGCTGGGTATTTACCCTAAAGATACAAACGTAGTGATCCAAAGGGGCACCTGCACCCGGATGTTTAGAGCAGCAATGTCTACAATAGCCAAACTATGGAAAGAACCTAGATGGCCATCAACAGACGAATGGATAAAGAAGATGTGGTATATATACACAATGGAATACTATGCAGCCATCAAAAGAAATGAAATCTTGCCATTTGCGACGACGTGGATGGAACTAGAGGGTATCATGCTTAGCGAAATAAGTCAATCGGAGAAAGACAACTATCATATGATCTCCCTGATATGAGGGAGAGGAGATGCAACATGGGGGGTTAAGGGGGTAGGAGGAGAGTAAATGAAACAAGATGGGATTGGGAGGGAGACAAACCATAAGTGACTCTTAATCTCACAAAACAAACTGAGGGTTGATGGGGGGAGGGGGGTTGGGTGAGGGGGGTGGGGTTATGGATATTGGGGAGGGTATGTGCTATGGTGAGTGCTGTGAAGTGTGTAAACCTGGCGATTCACAGACCTGTACCCCTGGGGATAAAAATATATGTTTATAAAAAATAAAAAAAAGAAAAGTACATCATAAAGAATATAGTAAGTATAATATTGTTAATAACATTTTACGGTGACAGATGAGGACTACATTTATTGTGGTTAGCACTGAGTAGTATAGAGAATTGTCCAATTGTTATGGTATACACCTGAAACTAACATAATGTTACATGTCAGTTACAATAAAACAATAATAAACAATAATAACTACAATAATAAACTTAAAAAGACAACATAAACAGTAAAAATTCAACAGAGAGAAAATGTTTGCCTATCATGTATCTTATAAGGGATTAATATCAAGGATATATAGAAATAAAACTCAATAATGATAAAGAAATGACTTGGTTAAAAATTGGGCTTCACCACAGTTAATCATAGAGAGGAGGCCACATTGAAGAGATTAAGAGGGGTGGAGACACTGTTGGGAAGAAAACCCCTGGAGGGACTAACCACAAATAGGAGGGACAACAAGAAACCTGGAGAAGTGAGAGGATCAGATCTCCCATCAGGCACCTCAGGCACTGGGGATCCACACAGGAAAGATGAGTTCCTATGAAATCTGGCTTTGAAAACAAGTGGGTTTATCGTTAGGAGCTTTGAAAATTGGTGGGGCTTAAGGCCAGGTAATTTAACTCTGGGAGAATAGGAGGGCAAAAGGAAACTGAGTCCCTAACCTTAAAGAGCCAGCATAGTAAATAACTCAGTCTGGGACACAGCACAGAAGCTGCAGATTGAAACGTGTCTCAGACGTACATGAAAGAGGCTTATTTTCTGATCTCAGAACTTGCCCTGAAAGTGGGAGCATCTTCCGGAGATTTCTTTAAGAACAAAAGTCTTGGTGGGCAACATTTTTCTTCCCTCTGTAGCCTATATACCTGGACAATTTTGAGAACCAGACAACCCTCTTCATTTATCTTGCTAACACCATACATGCCATTCCAGCATTCCTTGTTGATGTGCCCTCTCCAACCCATCCACTTCAGCAGATGTCCCCCCAAAGAGCAGCTCCTGCCCCACCACAGTCTACAAGAAGCCCCAACAGGGAATAGCACCACTCTAAAGTGACTCCTATTCTGGAGGTGAGGGGAGATAACCCCATGTGCCAGTATACCTCAAGTTCCGGCAGCAGAGGTTTTTAGCTGGCCATGCAGGAAGAAAGCCCTGCCATTTGGTATGCCTGCAGCGATTGGCAGAAAGCCTAATTATAGATGTCTAGTCTGACTTCTGGCTAACCAACAATGGAAGACTTTGTTGGTCACATGGGGAAAAATCTTGCCATTTCGTGTGCCCAAAACTGTGACAGGGAAACTAATTGCAGACAAGTAGGCTAACTGCTGAACCAGCCCACCTAAGGGCCCACTGTAGCCTCAAACAAGCCCCTGAAAAGCATAGAGAACAAACTCTGCCCAGTATGCAAAAAGCAGGTGAAGCAGTTCATTTCAACCAAATGGGCTGAAGGCAAAGGTGGCTCAGCCATAGCAGAAGGTTACTTGCCACCCAAACAGAAAACCTAGGTGGACTGCCTGGTTCTGGATACCAGTAAGCATTGAACTACAGGGCACCACAAGACTTTTCTACACAAGACCAGTTCTTTCAAAAGTAGGAGATGTAGAGGATCCCCCCAATAGAAACAAGTACAGAGAGTTAAACAAAATGAGGAGACAGAGGAATGTGCCCCAAATGAAAGAACAAGATGAAATCACAGCAAAAGAGCTAAATGAAACTGAGATAAGCAATATGTCTGATAAAGAATTTAAAGTAATGGTTATAAAAGTACTCACTGGACTTGAGAAAAGAGTTGAACTCAGTGAGAAACTCAACAGAGAGACATACATATAAAAAAGAACTAGTTAATAACTTCTGATGATTGTTTCTACTTCCTTGGTGTTAGTTGTGATCTCTCCCTTTTCATTCATAATTTTATTAATTTGGGCTTTCTCTCTTTTCTTTTGGATTAGTGTGGCCAATGGTTTATTGATCTTATTGATTCTTTCAAAAAACCAGCTTCTAGTTTCATTGATACATTCTACTGTATCTCTGGTTTCTACCTCATTGATCTCTGCCCTAATCTTGATTATTTCCCTTCTTACATGTGGAGTTGGTTTGATTTGTTGTTGATTCTACAGTTATTTAAGGTATAGAGACAGCTGGTGTATTCAGGATTTTTCAATTTTTTTGAGGGAGGCGTGGATGGCTATGTATTTCCCCCTTAGGATGGCCTTTGCTGTATCCATAGGTTTTGGACCAAAGCGTCTTCTTTCTCATTGGTTTCCATGAATTGTTTAAGTTCTTCTTTGATCTCCTGGTTGATCCAAGCATTCTTAAGCAAGGTGATCTTTAGCCTCCAGGTGTTTGAGTTCCTTCCGAACTTTTCCTTGTGATTGAGTCCAGTTTCAAAGCACTGTGATCTGAGAATATGCAGGGAATAATCTTAGTCTTTTGGTATTGGTTGAGTCCTGATTTGTGACCCAGTATGTGGTCTATTCTTGAGACGGTTCCATGGGCACTTGAGAAGAATGAGTATTCTGTTGTTTTAGGGTGGAATGTTCTGTATATATCTATGAGGTCCATATGGTCCAATGTGTCATTCAATGCTCTTGTTTCTTTATTGATTTTCTGCTTCGATGATCTGTCTATTTCTGAGAGAGGTGTGTTAAGATCTCCTACTATTAATGTATCCATATCAATATGACTCTTTATCTTGATTAATGGTCTATTCAATAAATGGTGCTGGGAAAACTGGACAGCTATATGTAGAAGAATGAAACTCGACCATTCTCTTACACCATACACAAAGATAAACTCAAAATGGATAAAAGACCTCAACGTGAGACAGGAATCCATCAGAATCCTAGAGGAGAACATAGGCAGTAACCTCTTCGATATCAGCCACAGCAACTTCTTTCAAGATAAGTCTCCAAAGGCAAAGGAAACAAAAGCGAAAATGAACTTTTGGGACTTCATCAAGATCAAAAGCTTCTGCTCCACAAAGGAAACAGTCAACAAAACAAAGAGGCAACCCACGGGATGGGAGAAGATATTTGCAAATGACAGTACAAATGGTTGATATCGAGGATCTAAAAAGAACTCCTCAAACTCAACACGCACAAAACAGATAATCATATCAAAAAATGGGCAGAATACATGAACAGACACTTCTCCAATGAAGACATACAAATGGCTATCAGACACATGAAAAAATGTTCATCATCACTAGCCATCAGGGAGATTCAAATTAAAACCACATTGAGATACCATCTTACACCAGGTAGAACAGCCAAAATTAGCAAGACAGGAAACAACATGTGTTGTAGAGGATGTGGAGAAAGGGGAACCCTCTTACACTGTTGGCAGGAATGCAAGTTGGTGTAGCCACTTTGGAAAACAGTGTGGAGATTCCTCAAGAAATTAAAAATAGAACTTCCCTATGACCCTTCAATTGCACCACTGGGTATTTACCCCAAAGATACAGATGTAGTGAAAAGAAGGGCCATCTGTACCCCAATGTTTATAGCAGCAATGGCCACAGTTGCCAAACTGTGGAAAGAACCAAGATGCCCTTCAACAGACGAATGGATAAGGAAGATGTGGTCCATATACACGATGGAGTATTATGCCTCCATCAGAAAGGATGAATACCCAACTTTTGTAACAACATGGACGGGACTGGAAGAGATTATGCTGAGTGAAATAAGTCAAGCAGAGTCAATTATCATATGGTTTCACTTATTTGTGGAGCATAACAAATAGCATGGAGGACAAAGGGAAATGGAGAGAAGGGAGTTGAGGGAAATTGCAAGGGGAGGTGAACCATGAGAGACTATGGACTCTGAAAAACAATCTGAGGGTTTTGAAGGGGCTGGGGGTGGGAGGTTGGGGGAACCAGGTGGTGGGTATTAGAGAGGGCACGGATTGCATGGAGCACTGGGTGTGGTGCAAAAACAATGAATATTGTTATGCTGAAAAGAAATAAAAATTAAAAAAAAAGAACTAGTTAGAGCTGAAGAATTCCATAACTGAAATAAAAAATACACCAAAGGAAATCAACAGCAGATTAGAAGATGCAGAAAAATGAATCAGTGAGATGAAAGATAGGGTCCTGGAGACCAACCATGCCAAACAGCTAAAAGAAAAACATAAAATAAGAAATGAGTTTAAGTTAAGGGGACTCTGGTGACATCATCAAACACATTTACATTCATATCATATCAGAAGAAAAAGAGAGCGAGAAGGCAGAAAATTTATTGAAGAAATAATAGCTAAAAACTTCCCTAAGGAAGGGAGGAGACAAACAGCTGGACTGAGGAAGTTCAGATATCCCCTAACAAGATTAACCCAAGCAGGCCTATACCAAGACAAAACATAATTAAAATAACAAATAGTCATGATAAAGAGAATTTTAAAAGCAGCAAGAAAGGGGCCCCTGGGTGGCTCAGTGGGTTGGGGCTTTGCCTTCAGCTCAGGTCATGATCTCAGGGTCCTGGAATCGAGCCCCAAGTTGGGCTCTCTGCTTGGCGGGGAGCCTGCTTCCCCCTAACCCCTGCCCAGCTTCTCTGCCTACTTGTGATATCTGGCTGTCAAATAAGTAAATAAAATCTCTAAAAAAAAAAAAAAAGCAGCAAGAAAAATGAAAACAGTTACATACAAGAAATACCCCATAAGGCTATCAGCTGATTTTTTAGCAGAAACTTGCAGGCCAGAAGGGAGGGGCATAATATATTCAAAGCATTGAAAGGAAAAAACCCTGCAACCAAGAATACTCTACCTGGCAAGGTTATCATTCAGAATAAAAGGAGAGATAAAAGCAAAAGTTCAAAGAGTTCATCACCACTAAATAAACCTTACAAGAGAAATGTTAAAGTGAATTCCTTCAGTGGAAAGAAAAGGCCATAACTAGAAGAAAATTACAAAAAGAAAAAAATTTCACAGGAAAAATAAAATATATAATAAAGGTAGTATATCAATCACTTATAAAGCCAGTTTGGAGTTTAAAACGCAAAAGTAGTAACCAATTATGTCTACAAAAATCAGTCCAAGGGATACACAAAATATAACAATGTAACATATGCACATTGTATACATGAAGACATAGGGAGAGGTAAAAATTTAGTGCTTTTTGAATGTGTTCAAACTTATGCAACCATCAAATTAACATAGACTTCTACACACATAAGATGTTATATATGAATGTAATAGAAATGATAACTACAAATAAAAGATCTATAACAGATAAAAAAAATAAAGAGAATCCAAACATAAGGCTAAACAAAGCCAAGAAACCATAAGGGAAAAGAACAAGAAGAAAGAAGAAGAGAAGTACAAAACCAACTAAAAAAATGAATAAAATGGCAACAAATACATACTTACCAATAGTTACTTTATTTTTTATTTTTTTTTTAAAGATTTTATTTATTTATTTGTCATAGAGAGAGAAGCGAGAGTGAGCACAGGCAGACAGAGTGGCAGGCAGAGGCAGAGGGAGAAGCAGGCTCCCCGCCAAGCAAGGAGCCCCATGTGGGACTCGATCCCAGGACGCTGGGATCATGACCTGAGCCGAAGGCAGCTGCTTAACCAACTGAGCCACCCAGGCGTCCCCAAATAGTTACTTTAAATTAAATGGAGTAAATGCTCCAATAAAAAGACAAAGGGTGACTGAATAGATCTATATGCTGCCTATACGAGACTCACTTCAGACCTAAAGACATGTACAGACTGAAAGTGAAGGGCTAGAAAAACATCTAACACGTTAAGTGGAAGAAAAAGTAAACCAGAATTGTAGTACTTATATCAGACATCATTGATTTTGAAATAGGCTGTAGCAAAAGATAAAGAAGAGGACTACATAATAATAAAGGGAAGCATGTGACAAGAGAATATAACAGTTGTAAATATCTATGCACCTTGCAATTTCAGGTCAAAATGGTGTGCAGTCCTGCTATAGTAGCATCAAGCCAGGGGCTGGAGGATATTAAAAAATGGTTTTACAATGCTGCAGGGTTCAATAAACAGGTGTCAATGTAAGATGATACAATATACGAGAATGATGATATGAAAGACACCTTAATAAGCCTTCCTGGGAACTTTATAATGACAGGATGTTTCACATTAAGAGAATAATGGACCTGACCATGAAGCGGAGTATCTTGCCTAAAAAGCATTGGACAAAATATGAGGAAGACAAAGTCTACCTTGATCCATATCTGAAAGAGTTATTTGGGAAAGAAAAGAGAGAGAAGAATGGGCAAAGAAATAATCATGGAATTGAAATCTGTGGTTGTAGCTGTCCTCAAATATATTTAATAAGTTGGATAAACCTATTAGCCATCAGGGAGATTCAAATCAAAACCACATCAAGATACCACCTTATGCCAGTTAGAATGGCCAAAATTAACAATACAGGAAACAACAAGTGTTGGAGAGGATGTGGAGAAAGGGGAACCCTCTTACACTGTTGGTGGGAATGCAAGTTGGTGCAGCCACTTTGGAGAACAGTGTGGAGATTCCTCAAGAAATTAAAAATAGAGCTTCCCTAAGACCCTGCAATTGCACTACTGGGTATTTACCACTAAGATACAGATGTAGTGCAAAGAAGGGCCATCTGTACCCCAGTGTTCATAGCAGCAATGGCCACTGTCGCCAAACTGTAGAAAGAGTCAAGATGCCCTTCAACAGACGAATGGATAAAGAAGATATGGTCCATATATACAATGGAATATTATGCCTCCATCAGAAAGGATGAGTACCCACTTTTGTATCAACATGGACAGGACTGGAGGAGATTATGCTGAGTGAAATAAGTCAAATGGAGAGAGTCCATTATCATATGGTTTCACTTACTTGTGGAGCATAAGGAATAACATGGAGGACATTGGGAGGAGGGGAGGAGAAGTGAGTTGGGCAAATCATAGGGGGAGACAAACCAAGAGAGACTGTGGACTCTGAGAAACAAACTGAGGGTTTTGGAGGGAAAGAGGGTAGAGGGTTGGGTGAGCCTGGTGGTGGGTATTAAGGAGGGCACATATTGCATTGAACAGTGGGTGTGATGCATAAATAATGAATCTTGGAACACTGAAAAAAAATAAAGTTAAAAAAATAAGTTGGATAAACCTGACTCATACAATTTGGAACTATTTGAGCTACAAATGTATTACTTTAAATAAATGTCTATTGTGATTAAAATATTTATATACCCATTATAGAAGCATCTAAATACATAAAACAATTATTAATAGACATAAAGTGAGAAATGGACAGTAATACAATAATTCTAGGGAACTTTAATATCCCATTCACATCAATGGGTAGATAGATCATCTAGGCAGAAAAGCAACAAGGAAACAGTGGCTTTGAATTACACATTAGATCAGATGGACCTAACAGATATATACAGAATATTCCATCCCCAAACAATAGAATACATATTCTTTTTAAAAGCACATGGAACATTATCCAGAACAGATCACATATTAGGCCATAAATCAAATCCTGATAAAGTTAAGAAACTGAAATCATATCAAGCATCTTCTCTGATCAAAATGGCATGAAATTAGAAATCAATCACAAGAAAAAATCTGGAAAGAACACAAATAAAAGGAGGGTAAACAACATGCTACTAAATGATGAATGGGCCAAACAGGAAATCAAAGGGAAAATTTAAACATACATGGAGACAAAAAAAAAATGAATACACAACAGTCCAAAATCTTTGTGAACAGCAAAAGCAGTTCCAAGAAGGAAGTGTATAGCATTACACGTCTACCTCAAGAAAGAAGAAAATCTCAAATAAATAACCTAACGTTGTATCTAAGAAAGCTACAAAAATAAGATTGAAGTGCAAAGCTAGTAGAAAAAAATAATAAACATTAGAGCAGAAATAAATGAAATAGAGACTAAAAGAAATGGAAAAGATTAATGAAACCAGAAGCGGATTCTTTGAAAAGTGATAAATCTTTACCTAGACTCAACAACAACTGACATCATAGAAATACAAAGCATATGAGAATACCTTGAAAACCATATGCCAATAAACAGGACAACCTATAAGAATTTCTAGATAAATTCCTAAAAACATAATCTTCTAAAGCTGAATCAGGAAGAAATAAACATTTGAACTGAGAGATTACTAGTAATGAAGTTGAGTAAGTTATCAAAAAACCCTTAATAAGCAAAAGATGGCTTTACAGGTGAATTATGCCGAACATTTAAAGAAGGGTTAACACCTATTCTTTTCAAGTTATTCCAAAAAACAGAAGAGAACAGAAAACTCCCAAATTCATTTTATGAGGCCAACATTACCCTGATACCAGCATCAGAGAAAGACACTACAAAAAAAGAAAAGTATAGCCCAATATCTCTGATGAACATAGGTGAAAAAACCCTCAACAAAATATTAGAAAACCAAATACAACAATACATTTGAAAAATCATTCTTCACAATCAAGAAAGATTTTTTCCAGAGATGCAAGTGTGGTTCAATATTTGCACATCAATGTGACACATTACATTAATAACAGAGAGAATAAAAACCACATGATCATGTCAATAGATGCAGAAAAAGCATTTGAAAAAATACAACATGATTTCACAATAAAAAATCTCAACAAAGTGGGTTTAGAGGGAACATTGCTCAACATCATAAAGGCCATTTATGAAAAACTCAGAGTTAACATTATAATCAATAGTGAAAAATGGACAGCTTTTCCTTTAAGATCAAGAACAAGACAAGGAAGTTCATTCTCACTACTTTTATTCAACATAGGACTAGCAGTTCTAGCTGCATCAGTCAGAGAACAAAAAAAATAAAAGGCATCCAAATTGGTAAGGAAGTCTTAAACTTCCATTATTTGCAGATAACCTAACACTATATATAGCAAACCCTAAAGACTGCACCAAAAAACTATTAGAACTGATAAATGAATTCAGTAAAGTCAGAGGATACAAAATTAATATACAGAAATCTGTATATGACAGATCTATGTATATCCCTTACACTAATAATGAGGTAGCAGAAAGAGAAATTAAGAAAACAATCCCATGATTATGATTCATACTTATGATTCCACCCAAAGTAATAAAATACATAGAAATAAACTTAACCAAGGAGGTGAAAGACCTGTACTCTGAAAGGTATAAAATACTACATCAAAAACCAAAGATGTACTGTTGGTTAATTGAACATAATAAAAAAAATAAAAGAAGAAAAAAATTAAGGAGGATGCAAACAAATGGAAAGGTATTCCATGCTCACAGACTGGAAGAATTAATATTATTAAAATGTCAATACTAACCAAAGCAACCTACAGTTTCAATGAAATCCCTACCAAAATACCAATGACATTTTCCACAAAACTAGGACAAATAATCCTAAAATTTGTATGGAACCACAAGAGACCCCAGATAGCAAAAGCAATCTTGAGAAAGAAGAACAAAGCTGGAGGTATCATAATACTAGATTTCATAATATACTAAAAAGTTGTAGTAATCAAGACAGTACAGTACTGTCACAAAAACAGACATGTAGGTCAATGGAATAGAACAGAACTGAATAGAAAGCTTAGAAATAAACCCACTCTCATATGGTCAATTCATCTATGACAAAGGAAGCAAGAATATACAATGGGGAAAAGACAGTCTCTTGAATAATGGTGCTGGGAAAACTAGACAGCTACATGTAAAAGAATGAAACTGGACCACTTTCTTAGACCATAAACAAAAATAAACTCAAAATGCATTAAAGACCTAAATGTAAGACCAGAAACTGTAAAACTGCTAGAAGAAAATATAGGCAGTAATCTCTGTGACATCAGTCTTGGGAACATTTTTCTAGATATGTCTCCTCTGGTAAGGGAAACAAAGCAAAAATAAACTATTGGGACAAACCAAAATAAAAACCTCTGTACAGCAAAGGAAACAATCAATAAAACAAAAAAGGCAACCTACTGAATGGGAGAAGATAATTGCAAATGTTTTGTCTGATAAGGGTTTAATACCCAAAATATATAAAGAACTTAAACAAATCAACACCAAGGAAACAAAGTAATCCTATTAAAAATGAGGAGGGCCCAGGGTTAAGATGGTGGAGGAGAGGGGGACCCAAAGCTTGCCTCCTCCCTTGAACACAGCTAGATGAATATTAAATAATTCTGGACACCCAAGAAATCGATTGGAAGTCTCAGAAAACAAAGTTGCACCTCTGTAAACAGTAAAAACAACTGGTGGAAGATAGGAACTGTGAAGAATTGATTCATGGGAGAAAAGAACCATGGGCGCTGCACAGGGGAGGGAGCCCTGATAAGGGAGGTAGTAGCAGGAGAGACTGAGAGAGATAAAGAATGAAGGGAAAAAAAAGACAAGACTGAAAACACACAGGAGACTGCACAAGAAAGGTGTTCCCTAAAACCAGTGAATGGGAAAAAGGAGAGGGCTTCAATACCACCAGTTTTTTTTTTAAAGATTTTATTTATTTATTTGACAGACAGAGATTACAAGCAGGCAGAGAGACAGTCAGAGAGAGGAGGAAGCAGGCTCCCTGCTGAGCAGAGAGCCCAATGTGGGGCTCGATCCCAGGACCCTGGGATCATGACCTGAGCTGAAGGCAGAGGCTTTAACCCACTGAGCCACCCAGGCGCCCCAATACCACCAGTTTTTAAAAACAGCACAGGATGCAGTCTGAAGCTTGGGAGGTCAGCGCCATAACCAGGGTTGTGCCTGGTGGTCCTCCTGCGGGAAAGCAGGGTGAGCCCCAGCCCGGTCTGAGGATCCTCTGAGTTGCACAGGGAGAAGCGATTCCCCTGGTTGGAGCGCATTTGGTAGAGTTGATATGGCCTCTGCATGGGCAATGTCTCCTGTGGGTGCCACTGAGCTGTGGGATTCACCAGTAAAGGAACAAGACACCAGTTGAGGGTAGCAAAACCTGGCTGTGTGTTAAAATTTACCACAGACTGTTTTCTCAGACAAACTAGTACTGGAGGGAGGCCCTCCCTGAGAGGATCAGCACCATCCTTGTGGAGGGGGTTTCTGAAGTGTGGGGTTTTGAAACAGAGCAGTCCCTGAGATAAAACACAGGAGTACTGTACCACTTGGCAGGCGGACAGCTCAGTCAAGGACAGGGTGAAGGCAGGGATCTGACACAGGAAGGGTGACTCTTTGCACATCTCTGAGGGCTTCCTGAAGAGTTGTGGGCAGAACTTCCCGCTGGGGAGACAAGAAAGCTGGACAAAGCCATTTATCTATCTATCTATCTATCTATCTATCTATCTATCTATCATCTATCTATCTATTATCCATCTATTTATTTATTTTGGGGGGAGAAGCCATTTTATAACCTCTTCCACCAGCAATGATCAACCTCAGTTTGCTTAACAGCGTCACCAAGTGGACAATGGAGCTGCTATACCAAGCTGCACCCTGCTGAGCCCTCCTGGTGCATCTCCACTAGGACAAATCCACCAAAGAATTGGAGCAGCAGACCCCTCACCCAGAAGACTAGCACAAACCTCTCCATGCACCAACATTATTGATTATAGAATGTGACAAAGCTTCAGTTTTGTGGGAAACAGGATCTAGCTTCTTTTGGGTTTTTGTTTGTTTTCTGAACAATTTTTAAATTTTAAATTTTTGTTTTTTAAATTTTTAAAATTTAAATTTTTGTTTTTTAAATTTTTAAATTTTGTTTTATTGTATTTTTTGTTATTTTTTAATTTTTATTTTTTCTTTCTTTTTTTTTCTCAAGATTGTCTCAACAAGCAGACCAAAACATACCTAGCTTCTTTTATTTATTTATTTTTAATTAAAAATTTTTTCTTTTCTTTCTTTCTTTCTGACCTCCAAAATGACAAGATGGAGGAATTCACCCCTAAAGAAAGACCAGGAAGATGTGATGGCTAGAGATTTAATCAATACAGATATAAGTAAGATGTCTGAAATAGATTTTAAAAGAACAATTATAAGGATACTAGATGGACTTTCAAAAGCATAGAAGACACCATAGAATCCTTTATTACAGAGATAAAGGAGCTAAAATCCAGTCAAGCCTAAATTAAAAATACAAACCCAAATGGATGCCATAACAACAAGGATGGATGAATCAGAGGAATGAATCAGTATTATAGAAGATATAACTATGAAAAAATGAAGTTCAAAAGAAGAGAGGAAACAAAGGTAATGGATTATGAAAGTAGACTTCAGGAACTCAGAGACTTATTAAAATGGAATAACATTCACATCATAGGTGTCCCAGAAGATGAAAAGTGAGAAAAAGGGGGAGAAGGTTAACTTGAGAAAATTATAGCTGACAACTTCCCTAATCTGGGGAAGGACGCAGACCTCAAAATCCAAGAAGTACAGAGAACTCCCATTAAATTCAACAAAATATGGCCATCACCAAGGCATATCATAGTCAAATTCACAAATACACAGATAAGGAAAGAATCCTGAAAGCAGCATGGGGAAAAAAAAGTCCTTGGCCTATAAGGGAATATGAATCAGATTTGTAGCAGGGCTTGTTCAATATTCACAATCAATCAACCCGTTACAACACATTAATACAAGAAAGGATAAGAATCAAATGAGCCTCTCAAAAGATGCAGAAAAAGCATTTGACAAAATACAGTATCCATTCTTGATAAAAACCCTCAACAAAGTAGAGATAGAAAGAATGTACCTCAACATCACAAAGGCCATATATGAAAGACCTACAGCTAGCGTCATGATACTCTATGTAGAAAACCTAAAAGACCCCACCAAAAAATTGCTAGAACTAATACACAAATTCAATAAAGTCCAGGATATAAAGTCAATACATGGAAATCTGTTGCATTTCTATACACCAATAATGAGGCAGGAAAAAAGAAAACAAGAAAATCCTGTTTACAACTGCACTAAACTGAATAAGATACTTAGGAATAAGCCTAACAAAAGAAGTAAAAGATCTGTACTCTGAAAACTATGGAACACTTGTGAAAGAAATTGAAGAGGACACAAAGAAATGGAAAAGCATTCCATACTCATGGATTGGAGGAACAAACACTGTTAAAACATCTATACTACCCAAAGCAATATACACATTTAATGCAATCTCTATCAAAATGCCACCAGCATGTCTCAGAGAGCTAGAACAAACCACCCTAAAATTTGCATGGAAACAGAAAAGAGCCCAAAGAGTTAAAATGATTGTGAAAAAGAAAAACAAAACTGGAGGCATCATGACTCCAGATTTCAAGCTATATTTTAAAACTGTAGTCATCAACACAGTATGATACTGGCACAAAAACAGACATATAGACCAATGGAACAGAATAGAAAAGTCATAAATGGACCCATATGACTATATGGTCAACCAATCTTTGACAAAGCAGGAAAGAATATCCAGTGGACAAAAGACAGTCTCTTCAACAAATGGTAATGGGAAAACTGGACAGTCACATGCAGAAAAATGAAACTGGACCACTTTCTTACACCGCATACAAAAATAAATTCAAAATGGATAAAGACCTAAATGGGAGACAAGAAACTATCAAAATACGAGAGGAAAATACAGGCGGCAACCTCTTTGACCTTGGCTGTGGCTGAGAAATGGAAACAAAAGTACTGGGACTTCATCAAGGTAAAAAGCTTCTGCACAGCAAAGGAAACAATCAACAAAACTAATAGGCAGCCTACAGAATGGGAGAAGATATTTGCAAATTCATACCTGATAAAGGGTTAGTATCTAAAATCTATAAAGAATATATCAAACTCACCACCCCAAAAGCAAATAATCAATTCAAGAAGTGGGCAGAAGACATGAATAGACACTTTTCCAAAAAGACATCCAGATGGAAAACACATGAAAAAATGCTCAACAACACTCATCATTGGGAAAATACAAATCAAAGCCATGATGAGATACCACATCACACCTATCGAAATGGCTAAAATTAACAATACAGGAAACAACAGATGCTGGTGAGGATGTGAAGAAAATGGAACCCTCTTTCCTTTAGGTGGGGAGGCAAACTGGTGTAGCCACTCTGGACAACAGTATGGAGGTTCCTTAAAAATAGAAATACCCTATGATTTAGCTATTGCACTACTAGGTATTTACACAAAAGATATACAAATACAGATTCAGAAGGGCACATGAACCCCAATGTTCACAGCAGCATTATCAACAATAAACTATGGAAAGAGCCCAAATGTCCTCGACTGATGAATGGATGGAGATGATGTGGTATAAATACACAATGGAATACTACCCAGCCATCAAAAAGAATGAAACCTTGCCATTTTCAATGTGGATGGAGCTAGAGTGTATTATGCTAAGTAAAGTAAGTCAGTCAGAGAAAGACAAATAGCATATGACTTCATTCATATGTGGAATTTAAGAAACAAAACAGATGAATATTTGGGAGGGGGAGGGGAAAGGAAAAAGAGGCAGGAAAATAAACAATAAAAGACTCTTAAGGATAGAGAACAAACTGAGGGCTGATAGAGGGAGGTGGGTGGGGGATAGGGTAGATGGGTGTGGGTTTTAAAGAGGGCACTTGTTATAAGCACTGGGTGTTGTATGTAAGTGATGAACCACTGAATTCTATTCCAGAAACCAATATTGCACTATATGTTAATTAAAATTTAAATAAAGATTTGAAAGAAAAAAAATGGACAGAGGCCCTAAATAGAAAGACAACCCAGATACCATGGTGTTGGCCTATGGTTTTTAAACTGTAGTTCGCAGTGGTAGGTAAAGCACCTATTGTGCAGTTAATGGCTTTAAATAGTATTGATTGATTCATTCATTCATCTGAGAACTATTTTGAGTATCTATTTTGTGACACCATTTGTGGCATCAAGTATTGTCAGCGAACAAAACAAACTTGGTCTCTGTCCTTAAGGAGTTTGTTCTAGCTGTATTCACAAAGGAAGTTTCTCACTATAACTTTTCTCCCTATGTAGCTTGCCTAGAATAGACAAAAGAACATTTGCTTGAATAGCCAACAGGCAATTTCTTATTATAAATTTTGCTTATTATAACTTATTTATCATAAATCAAGTGGCATTTTAATTTATAAAAGTTTTCTGCAAACCTAAATCATGTGAATAAATTACACCAAGTCAATTCTGAGACACTGACAATATTAAAACACTGAGCCTGAGAGAACGAAGTTTAGACATAGCTCTGTCATAACCTTACCAGAAAAAGGACATTTTGGGAAATCTTTTGAAAGATAGTCAGCCTATTTTGCCTAGTGACAGCCTGAACTCCCTTGACATATTCATTTTGAACTTTTCTTTTTTTTTTTACAGTGCAAGAAACCAAACAAATCATGCATCAATTAAACAAATTATGAAAACATGGTTAGGTTAAAGATTTTAAGTAATTTCTAGTATAGATTTCAAGTTGAACTAGTACTTTTCCTATGACAACATAGATATTCTTTTTCTTGACTAACTCTTAAACATCTACCACAAAGACACATGTATCAAGGCCCAAGCCCAAAATCTTTACTCTCAGCTGAATATATATAAATGCATTAACATAAAATAGTAACATAGTTGAAAAAATCCGTAACTGTGATTATTTCATTCCAATAAGAAGAGGGTGGAGTTTGCTCTACAACTGACAATTTAGGGGTGGAAACTTGTTATTTTTTTTAAAGGTCATTATCACTCACTTATTGAAGACTTCTTCCATGGTAGTGATTGAAGCACCAAAGTTGGCAATGCCCAGCTCTTTTTGGTTTTTTTCTAGGTCATTAATCAGAGCTTCAAACCTGAAAGGAGAGGAAGAAGAGAAGAAGGAACTAGCACTAGTCTAGATACATTTTCTTTTCTGCTGTTGTTCATTTTATATTCTAGCAAATTGAATTTTTAAAATATATGAACACTTTCAGTTAATATTTAATTTTATTTCCAAATGTATTCCTCCCTATTGTTCTCTTAAAAGTTTTTATTGTGAAAAATATAAGAAACATTACATGTATTATTTCATCAATTCAAGCAGCATTAAGCACATTCGCAACCATTACCACCATCCATTTCCAGAACTATCTATCCTAAGATCCTAGACTAAAATTCTGTACCCATTAAACAGTAATTTTCTATTCCTTCCTTAAGCTTCACTTTTACTTTCTGTCAATTTGAGTTTTCCTAAGTGTATCCTATAAAATGGAATCCTTTTGTGGCTGACTTATTTCACTTAGCATAATTCTTTCTAATTCAAATCTCTTGTAGAATGTATAAGAATTCATTCCTTTTTAAGGCTGAATAATAATCATTGTATGGATAATACAACATGTGGCTTATCCATTTATTTGTGGGACATTTGGGTATATTTTATCATTTGGATTTTATGAATAATGCTGTTATGAGCAATGGTGTGCAAACACCTGTTCAAGTTCTTACTTTCAATTTTTGTTGGTATATACCTAGAAGTGGAATTGCTGAATCATATGGTAAGTCTATGTTTAACCTTTAAAAAAAAAGATTTATTTATTTATTTGAGAGAGAGAGAGAGAGAGAGAGAGAGAAGAGTGAGCAGGGGGGTAGGAGGCAGAGGGAGAGGGAGAGAAACAGACTCCCTGCTTCCCTACACAGGGCTCACCCCAGGACCCTGTGATCATTACCTGAGCCGAAATCAAGAGTCAGCCACTTGTTCTATTCACTGGTCTAACATCTATCTATCTATCTATTTATCTATCTATCTATCTATATAGATAGAGGTATATATATACATATATAATTTTTCTTTTTTTTCCACTTTCTTCTCCCCCTGGTTTTGGGTCTCTTCTGATTTGGTTAGTGTATATTTTTATGGAGTCATTGCTACCTTTTTAGTATCTTGTTCCCTCATTCATCTGTTCTTATCTGGATAAAATGATGAGGCAGAAAAGCTCACCACAAAAAAAGACCAAGAGGCAGTACCAATGGCTAGGGGTTTAATCAATACAGACATTAGTAATATGTCAGAACTAGAGTTCAGAATGATGATTATCAATGTGCTAGCTGGGCTTGAAAAAAGTATGGAAGATATTAGAGAATCCCTTTCTGGAGAAATAAAATCCCTTTCTGGAGAAATAAAAGAACTAAAGTCTAACCAAGTTGAAATAAAAAAAGCTATTAATGAGGTGCAATAAAAAATGGAGTCTCCTACTTCTTTTACTCAAAAATGAGGCAGAAGAGAGAATTAGTGATATAGAAGACCAAATTATGGAGAATAAAGAAACTGAGCAAAAGAGAGACAAACAACTTCTGGACTATGAAGGGAGAATTCAAGAGATAAATGATACCATAAGATGAAACAATATTAGAATAATTGGGATCCAAGAAGAAGAGAGGGGCAGAAGGTATATTGGAGCAAATTACAGCAGAGAATTTCCCTAATTTGGCAAAAGGAGCAAGCATCAAAATCCAGGAGGCACAGAGAACCCCCCTCAAAATCAATAAAATTAGGTCCACACCTTGTCATTTAACAGTAAAACTTACAGGTCTCAGTGACAAAGAGAAAAATCCTGAAAACAGCTCAGGACAAGAGGTCTGTAAAATACAATTGTAGAAATATTAGATTGGAAGCAGACCTATCTACAGAGACCTAGCAGGCCAGAAAGGACAAGATAAAAGGATATTCTTGTGTCCTAGCTGGATACAAGAATACTGTATCCAGCTAGGCTATCACTGAAAATAGAAGGAGAGATAAAAAGCTTCCAGGGCAAATAAAAATTAAAAGAATTTGCAAACATCAAACCAGCCCTACAGGAAATATTGAAAGGGGTCCTCTAAGCAAAGAGAATGCCTAAAAGTAGTAGATCAGAAAGCAACAAGGACAGTATACAGTAAGTCACCTTATAGGCAATTGAATGGCACTAAATTTGTATCTTTCAATAGTTACCCTGAGTGTAAATGGGCTAAATGTCTCAATCAAAAGACATAAGGTATGAGAATGGATAGAAAAATAAAACCCATCAATATGCAGTCTACAAGAAACTCATTTTAGACCCAAAGACACCTCCAGATTTAAAGTGAGGGGGTGGAAAACAATTTACCATGCTAATGGACATCAAAGGAAAGCTGAGGTGGCAATCCTTATATCAGATAAATTTGATCTTAAGCCAAAGACTATAATAAGAGATGGGGAAGGACACTATATCATACTCAAAGGGTCTGTCCAATAAGAAGATCTAACCATTTTAAATATCTATGCCCCTAACACGGGAGCAGCCAACTATATAAACCAATTAATAACAAAATCAAAGAAACACATTGACAATAATACAATAATAGTAGGGATAGTAGGGGACTTTAACACCCCTATCACTGAAATGGACAGAGCATCCAAGCAAAAGATCAACAAGGAAATAAAGGTCTTAAAAGACACACTGGACCAGATGGACATCACAGATATATTCAGAACATTCCATCCCAAAGCAACAGAATACACAGTCTTCTCTAGTGCACATGGAACATTCTCCAGAATAGATCACATCCTGGGTCACAGATCAGGTCTCAACCGGTATCAAAAGTTTGGGATCATTCCCTGCATATTTTGAGACCACAATGCTCTGAAACTAGAACTCAATCACAAGAGGAAAGTTGGAAAGAACTCAAATACATGGAGGCTAAAGAGCATCCTACTGAAGAATGAATGGGCCAACCAGGAAATTAAAGAAGAATTGAAAAAATTCCTGGAAACAAATGAAAATGAAAACACAACTGTTCAAAATATGTGGGACACAGTGGGACACAGCAAAGGTGGTCCTGAGAGGAAAATATATAGTGATACAGCCTTTCTCAAGAAACAAGAAAGGTCTCAAGTACACAACCTAACCCTACACCTAAAGCAGCTGGAGGAAGAACACAAAGAAAGCCCAAATTCAGCAGAAGAGAAATAATAAAGATCAGAGCTGAAAGCAATGAATGAAATAGAAACCAAAAGAACAGTAGAACAATCAATGAAAGGAGGAGCTGGTTCTTTGAAAGAATGAATACGATTGATAAACCCCTGGCCAAACTTATCAAAAAGAAAAGAGAAGGACTCAAATAAATAAAATTATGAATGAAAGAGGAGAGATCACAACAAACACCAAAGAAATACAAACAATTATAAGAACATATTTTGGGGTGCCTGGGTGGCTCAGTGGGTTAAAGCCTCTGCTTCAGCTCAGGTCATGGTCCCAGAGTCCTGGGATCGAGCCCCGCTTCGGGCTTTCTGCTCAGCGGGGAGCCTGCTTCCTCCTCTCTCTCTCTGCCTGCCTCTCTGCCTACTTGTAATCTCTGCCTGTCAAATAAATAAATAAAATCTTAAAAAAAAAGAACATATTTTGAGCAACTATACGCCAGCAAATTTGACAATCTGGGAAGAAATGGATGCATTCCTAGAGACATATAAAATACCAGAGCTGAACCAGGAAGAAACAGAAAACCTGAAAAGACCCATTAACCAGTCAGGAGATTGAAGCAGGCATCAAAAATCTCCCAACAAACAAGAGCCCTGGGCCAGACAGCTTCCCAGGGGAATTCTACCAAACATTTAAAGAAGAATTAATACATACTCTCCTAAAACTGTTCCAAAAAATAGAAATGGAAGGAAAACCTCCAAACTCATTTTATGAGGTCAGCATTACCTGCATCCCAAAACCAAAGAACCCATCAAATAGAATTACAGATCAATATTCCTGATGAAGATGGATGCAAAAATTCTCACCAAAATACTAGCCAATAGGATCCAACAAGTCATTAAAAGTATTATTCACAACAACCAAGTGGGATTTATTCTGAGGCTGCAAGGTTGGTTCAACATCTGCAAATCAATCAATGTGATACAATACATTAATAAAAGAAAGAACAAGAACCATATGTTACTCTCAATAGATGCTGAAAAAGCATTTGACAAAGCAAGCATCGCTTCCTGATCAAAACTCTCCACAGTGTAGGCATAGAGGGTAGATTCCTCAATATCATCAAAGCCATCTATGAAAAACCCACAGCGAATATCATTCTCAATGGGGAAACACTGAGAGCTTTTCCCCTAAGGTCAGGAACACGGCAGGGCTGTCTACTGTCACCACTGCTATTCAACATAGTACTCGAAGTCCTAGCCTCATCAATGAGACAACAAAAAGAAATAAAAGGCATCTGAATTGGCAAAGAAGAAGTCAAACTCTCACTCTTTGCTGCTGATATGATACTTTATGTGGAAAGCCCAAAAGAGTCCATCCAAAACTGCTAGAACTCATATAGGAATTCAGTTAAAGTGTCAGGTTATACAATCAATGTGCAGAAATCAGTTGCATTTCTATACCAACAGCAAGACAGAAGACAGAGAAATTAAGGAGTCAATCCCATTACAACTGTATCCGAAACCATAAGATACCTAGGAATAAACCTAACTAAAGAGGCAAAGAATCTGTATTCAGAAAACTATAAAGTCCTCATGAAAGAAACTGAGGAAGACACAAAGTGAAGGAAAATGTTCCATACTCATGGATTGGAAGAACAAATATTGTGAAAATGTCTATTCTACCTAAAGCAACCTACACATTTAATGCAATCCCTATCAAAATCCCATCCATTTTTTTCATAGAAATAGAACAAACAATCCTAAAATTTATATAAAACCAGAAAATTTCTGACCTCGAATAGCCAAAGGAATATTCAAAAAGAAAGCCAAAGTTGGTGGCATCACAATTCCAGACTTCCGGCTCTATTACAAAGCTGTCATCATCAAGACAGTATGGTACTGGCACAAAAACAGACACATAGATCAATGGAACAGAATAGACAGCCCAGAAATGGACCATTAACTCTATGTCAGCTAACCTTTGACAAAGCAGGAAAGAATGCTCAATGGAAAAAAGACAGTCTCTTCAACAAATGGTGTTGGGAAAATTGGACAGCCACATGTAGAAAAATAAAACTAGACCATTTTCTTACACCACACACAAAAATAGACTTCAAATGGATGAAAGACCTCATTGTGAGAAAGGGATCCATCCAAATCGTTGAGGAGAACACAGACAACAACCTCTTCAAACTCAGCTGCAGCAACTTCTTCCTAGAAACCTCACCCAAGGCAAGGGAAGCAGGGCAAAAATCAACTATTGGGACGTCATCAAGATCAAAAGCTTTTGCACAGCCAAGGAAACAATCAACAAAACCAAAAGACAACTGATAGAATGGGAGAAGATATTTGCAAACGACATATCAGATAAAGGGCTAGTATCCAAAAATCTATAAAGAACTTATCAAACTCAATACCCAAAGAACAAATAATCCAATCAAGAAATGGGCAGAGGACATGAACAGACATTTCTGCAAAGAAGACATCCAGATGGCCAACAGACACATGAAAAAGTGCTCCACATCACTTGGCATCAGGGAAATACAAATCAAAACCACAAATATACCACCTTATGCCAGTCAGAATGGCTAACATTAACAAGTCAGGAAATGATAGATGCTAGCAAGGATGCGGAGAAAGGGGAACCCTCCTACACTGCAAGCTGGTGCAACCACTCTGGAAAACAGCATGGAGGCTCCTCAAATAGTTGAAAATAGAGCTACCCTATGACCCAGGAATTGCACTACTGGGTATTTACCCTAAAGATACGAATGTAGTGATCTGAAGGGGCACGTGCAGCTGAATGTTTATAGCAGCAATGTCCACAATAGCCAAACTATGGAAAGAATCTAGATGTCCATCAACAGATGAATGGATCAAGAAGATGTGTGTGTGTGTGTGTGTGTGTGTGTGTGTGTGTGTGTGTATAATGGAATACTATGCAGCCATCAAAAGAAATGAAATCTTGCCATTTGCGACAATGTGGATGGAACTAGAGGGGGTTATGCTTAGTGAAATAAGTCAATTAGAGAATGACAACTATCATAGCTCCCTGATGTGAGGAAGTTGAGAGGCAATGTGGAGGTTTTTGGGGGTAAGAAAAGAATAATTGAAACAGGATGGGATCAGGAGGGAGACAAACCATAAGTGACTCTTAATCTCAGAAAACAAACTGAGGGTTGCTGGGTTAGGTGGATAGGGAGAGGGTGGTTGGGTTATGGACATTGGGGAAGGTATGTGCTATGCTGAGTGCTGTGAAGTGTGTAAACCTGGCGATTCATAGATGTGTACCCCTGGGGCTAATCGTACATTATATGTTAATAAAAATTTTTTAAAAATAATACTTATATCAGGGGCGCCTGGGTGGCTCAGTGGGTTAAAGCCTCTGCATTTGGCTCAGGTCATGATCCCAGGATCCTGGGATCGAGCCCCGCATCAGGCTCTCTGCTCACTTGGCAGGGAGCCTGCTTGCTCCTCTCTCTCTGCCTGCCTCTCTGCCTACTTGTGATCTCTGTCTGTCAAATCAATCAATCAACCAATAAATAAAATCTTTAAAAAAAATAATACTTATATCAGATAACTTGACTTTAAAACAAAGACCATAACAAGATACAAAGAAGCACACTATATAATCATAAAGGGGACAATCCCCAAAGAAGACATAATAATTGTAAATATTTATGTATCCAACATGGGAGCACAGAAATATATAAATGATTAATAATACATATAAAGGAACTATTAAAAATAATACATTAACAGTAGGGGACTTTAACACCCCAATTACATCAATTGACATATTATCTAAACAGAAAATAAACCAAGGAAACAAGGGCTTTGAATGACCCAGATGGACTTAACAGATATATTCAGAACATTCTATCCTAAAACAGAATACACATTCTTTTCAAGAGCACAAGAAACATTCTCCAGAATAACTCACATATTAGGTCACTAAACAGGCCTCAACAAATACAAAAAGATAAAATCATACCATGCATATTTTCCACCACAACACTATGAAACTAGAAGTCAAAAAAAAAAAGAAAAAATAATCTGGACAGGGCACAAATACATGGAGTTTAAACAACATGCTACTAATCAATGAATGGGTCAACCATGAAATAAAATAAGAAATAAAAAGTACATGAAAATGAAAACATGATGGTCCAAAACCTTTGGGGTGCATCAAAAGCAGTGCTAAGTGGGAAGTATACAGCAATACTAGTTTACATCAAGAAACAAGAACAATCTCAAATAAACAACCTAACTTTACACCTAAAGGAGTTAGAGAAAGAAAAAAACCAAGCCTAAAGACAGCAGAAGAAGGGAAATAATAAAGCTTAGAGCAGAAATAAATGATACAGAAGCTAAAAATAATAGATCAATGAAACCGTTCCTGGTTCTATGAAAAAAATTAATAAAATTGATAAACCTCTCACCAGACTTAACAAAAAGAAAAAAGAAGGGACTCAAATAAATAGAATCACAAATGAGAGAGGAGAAATAACCAACACCACAGAAATACAATCTTTTTTTCATTAATCAATAAATTTTGTTCATTCTTCAAATTTTTATTTATATTCCAATTAGTTAACATATGGTATAATATTAGTTTAATGTGCAGGATTTAGTGATTTATCACTTACGTACAACACTCAGCATTCATCACAAGTGCACTCCTTAATACCCATCACCGATTTAACCCATTCTCCTGCCCACCTCTCCTCCAGTAACCCTCAGTTTGTTCTCTGTAGTTAAGAGTGTGTTTCTTGGTTTGCCGCTCTTTTGTTTCCCCACTACGTTCATATGTTTTGTATCTTAAAATTCACAAGTAAGTGAAATGATATGGTATTTTTCTTTCTCCAACTTATTTTGCTTAGCATAATAACCTCTAGTTCCATCCACCTCATTGGAAATGACAAGATTTCATTCTTTTTATGGCTGAGCAGTATTCCATTATGCACAAACACATACACACACACACACACACACACACACACACATAACCACCTTTTCACCTTTTCTTTATCCATTCATCAGTCAATGGACACCTGGACTCTTTTCATATTTTGACTATTGTGGACATTGCTGCTATAAACATTGGGGAGCAGGTACCCCTTTGAATCACTATGTTTCTATCCTTTGGATAAATACCTAATAGTACAATAGCTGGGGCATAGGTTTTTTTCATGAGCATTTTTTTCATGTGTCTGTTAACAATCTGGATGTCTTCTATGGAGAAATGTTTGTTCATGTCTTCTGCCCATTTCTTGACTGGATTATTTGGTTTTTTGGATGTTGAGTTTGTTAAGTTCTTTATAGAGCTTGGACACTAGCTCTTTATGTAATATTTGTGAATATCTTCTCCCATTCCATAGGTTGTCTTTTAGTTTTGTTGACTGTTTCCTTTGCTGTGTAGAAGATTTTTATCTTGATGAGGTCCCAATAGTTCATTTTTGCTTTTGTTTCCCTTGCCTTCCCAGATGTGTCATGCCAGAAGTTACTGTAGCTGAGGTCAAAGAGGTAGCCACCTGTGTTCTCCTCTAGGATTTTGATTTCCATTTTGAATTTATTTTTGTGTCTGGTGTAAGAAAGTGGTCCAGTTTCATTCTTCTGCATGTGGCTGTCCAATTTTTTCAACACCATTTGTTGAAGAAACTGTCTTTTTTCCATTGGGTTTTCTTTACTTTTTGTCAAAGATTAGTTGACTAGAGAGTTGAGGGTCTATTTCTGAGTTCTCTGTTTTATTGTTCTATGTGTCTGTTTTGTGTCAGTACCATACTGTCTCGATGATTGGTGTTCTGTAATACAGCTTGAAGTCTAGAATTGTGATGCCTCCAGCTTTGGTTTTCTTTTCCAACATTCCTTTCTCTCTCCTTCTATTCTGAATGAGAGCCTTGCTGGCTAAAGTATTCTTGGGTGCATATTTCCCCCCGTTTAGTACATTGACAATATCATACCAGTCCTTTCTGGCCTGCCAGGTCTCTGTGGACATGTCTGCTGCAGCCTTATGTGTCTACCATTGTACGTTAAGGACCTCTTGTCCAAACGGCTTTCAGGATTTTCTCTTTATCTTTGTAATTTGCAACTTTCACTATAGTATGTTGAAGTGTTGATGTATTTTTGTTGATTTTACTTTGTGCCTCTTGGAGTTGAATGCCTGTTTCCTTCCCCAGATTAGGGACATTCTCAGCTATAACTTGGGTAAATAAACCTTCAGCCCCTTTTCCTACTCTTCATCTATAATATTCATATTCACTTCATGGAATTGCCGAGTTCTTTAAAGATTTTTTTTTTTTATTTGACAGAGAGATCACAAGCAGGCAGAGAGGCAGGCAGAGAGAGAGGAGGAAGCAGGCTCCCCGAGAGAGCAGAGAGCCCGATGCGGGGCTCGATCCCAGGACTCCGAGATCATGACCTGAGCCGAAGGCAGCGGCTTAACCCACTGAGCCACCCAGGCGCCCCCACGAGTTCTTTAAATCTACCTTCATGATCTAATAGTTTTCTTTCCTTCTTCTTTTCAGCTTCCTTATTTTCCATAATTTTGTCTTCTAGATCACTGATTCACTCTTCTGATTTGTTCATTTTGTTTTTATGGTCTCCACTTGGAACTGCTTCTTGGTAATAGCATTTTTAATTTCAGTCTGACTAGATATTAGTTCTTTTATCTCTATAGTAAGTGATTCCCCAGTGTCTTCTATGCTTTTTTCAACTCAGCTAGTATCTTCATAATCACATTAAATTCTAGTTCAGACATTTTATTTATATCTATATTGATTAAATCCCTGGCTGTACTACTTCCTGTTCTTACTTTTATTATTATTTTTTGAAGATTTATTTATTTGTCAGGAAGGGGGAGAACACAAGCAGGTAGAGCAGCAGGCAGATCCACAGAGAGGCACAGGCTCCCTGCTGAGCAAGGAGCCCAATGCAAGGTCCTGGGATCACGATCTGAGCCGAAGGCAGCAGCTTAACCAACTGAGCCACCCAGGCATCCCCTGTTCTTACTTTTAGGACAAATTTTTCCATCTTGTCATTCTGTCTAGAAAAGAATAAAGAGAAAGAAAAAAAAACTGGATACTGCGTGTGTTTTGGTGTGTTTGTTATAATAAACTAGATCCCAAAAGAAGAAAGAAAGAAAAATGGTGAATATGGAGCTGAAAATTCATACCCCCCACCCCTAACTCTTCAGTGAGCCTTCAAGGAAAAGCAATCACTCTTGTCTCCCCAGTTTCCATCAGAACTCTCTGTTCACTTGGCCTGTGACTGAGGGTTTTTATCTCAGGCATGCAAGTTTCAAAACTCTAAACTTTAAGGACTCCCCCCATGTGAACCTGCATTCTTCATTCTCTTCATCCTGAGGAAGGTCTTGCCATGCTTCTGCCTTTTGCCGGACCCATCTCAGGAAAGCAGTCACAGAAATGCACAGCAGTTTGCAGTTTACGGCAACACAGAGCAGAAAGCTGGCACCTAGACTCACTGTTCTCAGCTGGCTTCCATGCTCTTATGCTTGGTAACTCTGGCACTCAGGCACCATCTGTTCTTCTTGTTACCCCAGGAAACCTCAGACCACATTGTCACACCTGGGATTCCACCCTGCTTCACTACCTGAGCTCCTTTAAGCCAGGCACATCCCTTATCATAGCAAACTTCTAAAAGCTCCAATTCTACACTCTACTGCTTGCAAAACTTTGAGGTAGCCTCATTAGGCAGGCTTTCTTCCCTGCACCATATTCTCAGCTACATCACACTGCAACTTCTACCTTCCAAAGGATGTTTGCTTTTCTACTTGTAGATTTGCAACATTTGTTTTCTCAGATCTCTAATTGGTTTCTCAGGTGTCCAGAATTATGTAACTATCTAGTTGTGTTTGAAAGATGGGACAAACTTAGGGTCCCACTACTCCTCTGCCATCTTAACTCCTCTCACCACATCTTTATCCATTCATCTGTCAGTGGATATTGGGGTATTTCCATAATTTGGCTATTGTTGATAGTGCTGCTATAAACATGAAGGGGAGCATGTATTCCTTGGAGTTAATGTTTTGTATTCCTTGCATATGTGGAATTTAAAAGACAAAGAAACAAATGAATAATGAGCAAAAAAAAAGGAGGCAAATCAAGAAACGGACTCAACTATAGAAAGCAAACTGATGGCTACCAGAGGGGATATTGTTAGAGTGACAGGTTAAATAGGTGATGGAGTTTAAGGAGTACACTTGTTGTGATAAGCACTGGGTATAAGTGTTGAATCAGTATGTTATATACCTGAAACTAATACTACACTGTATGTTAACTGGAATTTAAATAAACACTTAAAAAATCAAATAAGCTTTGTGTGAACTTAAACTTATGAGGAAATCCTTTTGTTCAATGAGAGAAGTCTTCAGCTACAAAATTTTCAAATCTAGTCAGCAACAGACAGCTGAAATTGGACATCTGGCTTATTGGCAAAATATTACTCACTAAGTTTGCTAAACATAGAAAATTAAAAATGATTTCTGGTCACCCAAATCATCCATATAAAACTTTGATTCTTTACCTCTGTATGTATTCTTTGGATAGGAAAAATGATAGTTCAGCTCCAGTAAAGTTTTCCACAGTGGCTTCTGGAATATAAGAGTGAATTATTTCTGAGATCTTTTCAACATCACAATGTGATTCCTTCTCCATGACTATGCGATATCCAGCACCTGAGAGAAATCATTTAAAAGACCACATGAAGCATTTTCATACTTTTTGATCTCCTTGTAATTCCAAACTTGGCTCTTCATGGTTCAAGTTACCTAGGTCCACAAAGAAGACATGGAATGTCATGAGATACTTTTTTATGACCCAAGGAAGGCTCACATCTAAAACTTTCAAATGCTACTCCAAGAACAAAGATATTGTATAAACATCAACTCCCTCTATAATTTTCTTAGTGTACAATAATAATTTAGTTATTATTGAAACAGTAGATGTATGAAAAAGTATGTATGTATGTATGTATGAAGAAAGATGCATGAAGAAAGTCCCCTATAATCTGGCTACCTATTACTCTTGAAACTGTAATTTTGACAAATATTTACTTATTATTACTGGTTGCTCAGCGTATATCAGGCATTAACTGGGCTTGAGGGATAGAGCAGCAAACAAAGCATATTAAAATTCTGCCTTCTTAAGAGCTACTTTCTAGTCAAAGGAAGCAGATAATAATGAAGAGGAATAAGTTAAAATATATACTGTGTTAGAAAAAAAATAAATCAGAAAAGGGATATAATAAGTGTTGAAAGAAACCTGAGAATAGGATTTTTGACTAGTGACTTTAAAGACATCAGGGAACTGTTACACTTAGTGTTTCCCCTATACAGAGAAATTATTTCTGGAATTAGAGGAAACCATCATTATTTTTAAATATATGTTTTTAAATGGTCATTCTATTTGCATTTGTTTCTTCTTAAGATTAAAAAAGTGAATACTGGGTTTTTAAGTATATATATATGTATCTGATATATATGTATATATATATCTTATCAGATAGTCTGGTTTATTTACTTGGCTTATTGAATGGAAGACATTATTACATTTTACAAAGAGGCAACTACATCTTAAGAGTAAAGTGATTTATCCATTATTTATTAGCTATTGGAACCAAAAACTACTTTTGCTTTACTTACAAATTGATAGGTGAATTGTTTTTCATTTCTCAGGAATCATGACACAATTGTCTCATGCTCTTGAAACTGAATAGAAAATGCCTCCTTTTGGAGAGAAGTGAGGTAGCTAGTGAGAGTTGAATGCTAACGCCAACATTTAATGTCTTATGCCATCAAGGAAGCAAACAAAAATCCTAGGCTTTTGATTAGGATGTAAGAAGTCAATTTAAGTATATTTAAAGTTTAGCATGTAAGAAGGGACTGGAATATTCCAAAGTATTAGACCTTTTAAAATACCTACTTATGCATTATGTACTATCTTATCAATAATTAGTAACATAAGTGTATGCTGTTAGAAATTATAAATGACTTCTTTATCAAAAGCGTAACTATTTAAATGTCGTGGCTCATAATTTAGGTATACCCACTTCAGATAAATCTAATTTTGGATTATAAGTCAACTGCACAAACTCAAACCCATAAGGTGAACATAAATTTTGAATACCTAAATGGGCATATAAATGTGACTTTAGATAATTTTTAAAAATTTATCTAGGGCCCAGTTTTATATTCTATAAAGTGAGGTGGTTGTTTTGAATACTAAATATGACATGTAAAGTCAGTAACACAATAATTAGCATAGAGTAAATAATTAATGTGAGTTGAATGAATTCAAATATGGAATAAGTGAATGATGAACCAATTCATTCTTATTATCTACATTTATATTTATACCCTCAAATTTTGAATTCCCACTATTGTAATTTTAGTCATCAATAATTCACTGTTTGATATATCAGTTTTATCTCCTAAAAAAGCCCTCTACTTTAATTAAAGTCAATAACTATTTTATTCTATAGTAGAATGGTGTATGGTGCTTTCATTCTGTACTACATCTTTACTGTCAATTACCATACTTTAGAGTTATCTCATTATCTCATCACAGTGGGGATTTAATACTTGTTTGGCAAATGAGAAATTAGGATCAGACATGACTGATTTCTCTATTTCCTTTCCTCATCAACCAATTAATTATTCAACAATGTAAATCTATTTGGATACAACTATATTCTACAGAAAAAGAAAACTTTAAGTGCAAAATGGGAGAAATAAGCATTGCCTTTGTAGGTTGACAAAGATATTTTGTGAGTCTGAATGTACGTGTCAGAGAACAAATGATAAATATATATATATGGAATATCCAAGTTGCAAATGGCCTTAAAAACCAGTTAGAACTGCTGAGATTTAATTAGTAGGACAGAGGGAGCCACTGAAATTTTGGCTATGTAGACAACATATAATTAAAATCATGTTAGCAGAATATTACTAAGGCATCAATATCCCAAGAATGAGCAAAAGGAGATAGAACCATATATTTGTTTCAGGAAGACAGAAGAGCCACAGCACTGCAGTGTTCCCTTGACCATGATGGCAATTCGGTCACCCAGGAGATCAGCTTCATCCATGTGGTTGGTAGCCACTAAGATCGTACGATCCTGTTTATACTGTTGAAGGAGATCCCGGGTGGCTCTCCTTGAGACTGGGTCCAAGCCACATGATGGTTCATCAAGTATCACTACCTAAAAACCAGAAGAATTCCTTGACCATTGATAATTGATACTAGGCTACTTGTGAGATAATTGCTATTATTTAAGCTAAGATAAAGAATCTAGACTGTACATAGTGATAAAAACCCCAGAAAAAAGATAGTCCCAAATCATATTATGAGAATTGAACCAAATAATGCAAATTCCTTATAATTATCATTGGCAGCATTTCTTTAAGATTCATACCAACTCTCAGGGTTTTGTCAGCTGAGTTTTCTAGACCAGTTGGCAGGAACCCATGGTTCATGCCTCCTCACTCCCCCTTTTCATCCTCTTTCCTTAATACCTGGGAGCCCCCTATGAGTGCTATGATGATGGCAAGTTTGCGCTTCATTCCTCCACTCAGTGACTTTGAAAATGTATCACGCTTTTCTAGCAGGTTAAAAGTAGACAGCATATGGTCAATTTCCATACAATACATGTTTTGATATATTCTTTTTACCTAAAAAGAGGAGGCAGAATTTACATAGTGCATCCAACTTTATCCTTGGAATGTTTTTAGATAACTGTCTTTGAATATCTATGTAGATAAATGAAGTTTCTTGCAACTACACCCTTAAAACATTTTATATGATCTCTTTTCTCACAGATACACAGTGTCTTTTCCCCACTGCCTCTCTTTGAGTCTAAAGGAGAATTCCTAAAAAAAGAATTTATTTTCAGATTTATAGACAACTGAAGCTCAGAAAAGGAGAAAAGAAACATCTCTATTTTCTAGGTATGATGGAATAAACCATCTCCCACCCCTCACCCCTGGTTTCATTTCCCACTGAACTCAATTATTAAACCTGGAGAACAATAAAAAGTAAACATCAGCAGTTGCATCAGAAAGAACACCATATTTTGAAGTATCACTGAGCCAGCACTGGGTTTATCATTTTTCACCCCTTGTATCCTCTTAGCCTGAACACAAAGTATCCAAACCCTGATAGTGCAGATAGAGTGAGATTAAGGAGAAACTCTGTAGTTCTGGCTTGAGGAATGCAAAAGAAAACAACCTTAAAGCTCTGAGAGAGTGTGGATGGGCCAATTTGGTTTTTTTTTTTCCCTTTCTTTTTTTCTTTTATTTTTTTGCTGTCCTTTTGTGTCCCAACCCCTTAGGAGTCTTGTGGCAGGGATGGTAGCAAGAGTAGAAAGGAAAGGGAATCCTGCAAAAGCCAAAATACTGAAGGAGGGGAAACTTCTCAGTTAAGTAGAACCATGGCTCCAACAGGACAGGGTCAGACCCAGTTGCTCTTTACCACCTTCTCTGTTTTCCAGCCACTTGGATATGGCACAATCATGAAGTGTACAATTTCTGGCTGGAGGACTGAGAAAGGAATCTTCAGTAACCAGGAAATACTGGTTAGGTAACAGGAGAGAGGAGCAGGAAAGTATTACCATAAAGTTATTTATGAACCCCATCATTTACATACCTGGATCTACTCCTAATTAGCATACCAAACTTTAAAATTATGCTAGCCAGTAAACCCCAACCCAGATGTGAACTAACTAACATGGGAAAGACTGGATCATCATTGCTAAGACTTCAAAGCTGACACTAAAACCATAGCCCACAGATAACATATAAACAAGATGCAGTCTCATAAGTTACTTTTAAAAACATCCAGGATAAAAACAAAAATTACTTGGCATACAAAGAATCATAAAAATCTCAACTCACTTAGGAAAAGACTATCAACAGATATCAATGTTAGGATGTCACAGATGCTGGAATTAAAGTAGAAAGTATCATCAAGATAAAGAAACAAATTAATGGAAATCTTAAAACAAAAAAATCCAGTGACCCAAACAAAAAGCTCATTAGATATACTCAACAGTAGTAGAATAGAAATTATAAAGGGTAAATGAACTGGAAGGTAGATCAATAAAAATTATCCAATCTGAACAACAGAGAGATAAATGATTAAAAAAATGAACGGTTATGAATAAGTGTTGAATCACTAAATTGTACACCTGAAACCACTGTGACGTTGTATGTTAACTAACTGGAATTTAAATAAAAACTTAAAAAAAAAAAAAAACCAACGCCCAAGCGACTTTTGGGACAATAACAAAATGTCGAACATTCACGTTACTGACGTTCCAGAAGGAGAGAAGAATATAAGGCTGAAATAATATTTGAAGAAATAATGACTGGAAACTTCTGAGGTTTGGAATAAGACACAATCCTACAGATTGAAGAAGCTGACTAAAGCTTCATTCAGATAAACTCAAAGCAATCTGCACCAAACAACTCCTAACTAAATTGCTGAAAGTAAAGACAAAAAAATTGTTGAGCGCCCCCAGAGAAAAACGACAAATTATTTATAGGAGAAACAATTCAGATGACTTTGTAGGTCTCATCAGAAACCATGGGTATCCAGGAAGCAGTGGAGTAACAATTTTAACTGCTGAAGGAAAAGAACCCAGATTTCTATGTCAAGCAAAAATATTCTGGAAAAATGGTAGAAAATTAAAGGTACTTTCAAGTGACAGAAAACTAAGAGAAACTAGCCAAGAGCACTGGCCTAAAAGAACTGATAAAGAATATTTTTCAAACAGAAGAGAAACAATATAGAAAACCCAAAACATTATGAATGGTAAAGGAACAGTAAATATAATAACAGTTATTTTCTTATGGTTCTTTAAACATACTAGATAGGTTTTTTTAAAACATTTTATTTATTTATTTGAGAGAAGAGAGAGACAGTGAGAGAGAGCATGAGCGAGGAGAAGGTCAGAGGAAGAAGCAGGCTCCCCGTGGAGCTGGGAACCCGATGCAGGACTCGATCACGGAACTCCAGGATCATGACCTGAGCTGAAGGCAGTTGCTTAACCAACTGAGCCACCCAGGTGCCCCATACTAGATAGTTTTAAATGAAAAATATAGTATTCATTTAAAACTATCTAGTATGTTTAAAGGTGTTTTAAATATTTTAAAGATGTTTTAAATATTTAAAAATAGTGATGTTTTCAGTATTTTTACATGTAATATATGACAACTATAGCAAATACAGCAGAGGATAAAGAACCTACAAGTACGCCAAACTGTGGAAAGAACCAAGATGCCCTTCAACTGACGAATGGATAAGGAAGATGTGGTCCATATACACTATGGAGTATTATGCCTCTATCAGAAAGGATGAATACCCAACTTTTGTAGCAACATGGACAGGACTGGAAGAGATTATGCTGTGTGAAATAAGTCAAGCAGAGAGAGTCAATTATCATACGGTTTCACTTATTTGCGGAGCATAATAAATAACATGGAGGACATGGGGAGATGGAGAGGAGAAGGGAGTTGAGGGAAATTGGAAGGGGAGGTGAACCATGAGAGACTATGGACTCTGAAAAACAACCTGAGGGTTTTGAAGGTGGGGGGGGGAGGTTGGGGGAGCCAGGTGGTGGGTATTAAGGAGGGCACGTATTGCATGGAGCACTGGGTGTGGTGCAAAAACAATGAATACTGTTACGCTGAAAAGGAAAAAAAAAAAAAGAACCTACAAGTAATTGGTAAGGTTTCTACATTCTAAATAAAGTCAGAAAATATTGATTCTAAATAACTGTGAAAAGCTAAGGCTGTATTTTGCAATGTCTAGAGCAATCACTGGAAGTATATATGAGATATAGTAAACATCACAATTGACAAACTGAAATGGAATACTAAAAAAATAACCGATAACCCAAAATAGAACTGGAAAGAGCAAACAGAGAAAAAAAGTGAGAATAATAAAAGGATAGATTTAAATATAAGTTTACTAGTTACATTAAAACTAAATTACCTAAACACATCAATTAAAAGAAATTTTCAGATTGTATAGAAAACATGACTTTTTTATACAGTGTCTACAATGAGCTCACTTAAAACTTAATTATATAGGTTAGTTTAAGGTGAAGTGTTTAAAGAAGATACACCATGAAAACACAAAACACTGGGTATTATATGCAACTAATGAATCATTGAACACAACATCAAAAACCATTAATGTACTCTATGTTGGCTAATTGAACTTAATTGAAAAAAAAAGCACAAATCAGAAGAAAGCTGGAAGGTTATACTAATATCAGATAAAGTTGATTTCAGAACAAAAAAAATTACAAGAGACAAAAGAGGGACACTGCATATTCATAAGAGAATAATAAGACATAATAACCCTAAATGTGTATACATCTAACAATAGAACTTAAAGCACATGAGACAAAAATGAATAGAATGAAAATGAAGAACATGACTATAATAGGATATTTCAGAAATACTCCTAAGTAACAGAATTACCAGACAGAAATCAGCAAATATACAGAAGAATGAAACAAGAAAAAGTTATTGAATCTAACTGATATTTACAGAAAATTCCAAACAGCAGAAAACATATTCTTCTCAAGTGCGTATGGAATAGTAACCAAGACAGACCATATCCTCAGTCATAAAACCCTAGCAATTTCAAAACACTTATAATTACACAAAATATGATCTCTGACCAAAATAGAATTAAAGTAAGCATAACAGCAAGAAAGTAGGACAACTTACCATCACTTGTACATTAAAGATCATACTTGCAAATGAGTCACAGAATAATCTCAATGAATGTAGAAAATATTTTGAACTGAATAAAAATGAAAATATAAAAAATTGTATCAAAATTTTTGGGGCACAACAAAGGAGTGCTTAGGAGGAAAAATCATGGCAATAAATGCTTACATTAGAAAGAGAATGCAGATCATTTTAGAAGCCATATGAACAGGGCATTAAATAATATTGAATCACATAAAGAAGATGTGATACACACACACACACACACACACACACACACACAGGAATATTACTCAGCAATAAAAAGGAATGGAATCTTGCCATTTGCAAAACCATGGATGGATGCCAAGAGAAATAAGTAAGAGGAAGACAAATATCAAATTATTTCACTCATATATGGAATATAAGAAATGAAACAAATGACCAAAGGAAAAAAGAGACAAACCAAAAAACAGAGTCTTAAATAACTACAGAGAATAGATGATAACTAGAACAGGGGTGGCTGAAACAGGTGAAGGAAATTAAGAGTACATTTAGTGTGATGAGCAGTACCCTAATGTAGAGAATTGTTGAATCACTATGTTGTACTCCTGAAACTAATATAATGCTGTATGCTAACTATATTAGAATTAAAATCAAATTAAAAAACAAGGAAAGGAACTTCCTCACAGTGATAAAAGGTATTTGCAGAAAAAAAATTTAATGGTGAAAACCAGAATGCTTCCCTTGAGATCAGAAGCAAGTGAAGGATGCCCACACATTATGCTGTTCCTAGCCAGTGTGTCATGCAAAAAAAAAAAAAAAGGAAAGACAGAAGTAAAAGGTAAACATACTGGCACAAAGAAACTATCCCCATTCTCCAATAATATGATTGTCTATGCACAAGCCCAAGGAATCTACAAAAAACCCCCTCCTAAGCCCATTAAGTGAGCTTAGTAAGGTCAAAGAATAATAGGTTAACCTACAATTATCAATCATTTTTCTATGTACAAGCAATGAACAACTGGAAATCAAAAAACTTTTTAAGTCTCCAAATAATGAAAAAAATATAAAGGAATTGTATACTGAAAACTAAAAATGGTAATGACAGCAAATACTTAAATTAACAGAGAGAAATACCATGATCAAGGATTTGAAATCACAACATGGTAACAATATTAACTTTCTCCGAAGTGATATACAGGTTTTTTTTTTTTTATTTGACAGAGAGAGAGATCACAAGTAGACAGAGAGGCAGGCAGAGAGGGGGGGGGGGGAAGCAGGCTCCCTGCTGAGCAGAGAGCCCGATGCGGGACTCGATCCCAGGACCCTGAGATCATGACCTGAGCCGAAGGCAGCAGCTTAACCACTGAGCCACCCAGGCTCCCGTGATATACAGGTTTAATCTAATACCAAACTCACAGCACAACTGTTGTAGACACGTACGAGATAATACGCAAATTATCTGGAAGGGTCAAACAGCTATAATAGCTAAAACGCTTTTGAAAAAGAATATAGTTGGATGAATAGCATTATCCCATATTAAGAATTACCATAAAGATATACAAATCAGGGCAGTGTGGATCAATAGCACATTAAAAGAGAGTTGATAAGTAAGTCCAGAGAAGTATGACCATTTGATCTTTGACAATGCAAAAAGCAAGTCAAAGATGAAAGAACAATATTTTTGAAAAATGGTTTTAGAACAATTGATCATCTATATGCAAGACAGTGAACTTAGATCTACATTTTACACCTTTAAGCAAAGACTAACCCACAAATGGACCATAGATCTAAGTGTATCATAAAAATAAAAAAAATTAGAAGAAAATACAGAATAAATCTTCATGTCTTGGGGTTAGGAACAGAGTTCTAGAAAAGACAGAAAAGGCAGGATCCTTTGAGAAAAATGTGATAAAATGTGATAAATTGGATTTCAGTATTAAAAACCTTTGCTCTGTAAAAAGCATTTCCAAGTAAATGAAAAGACAAACTACAGAAATAGGGACAGTATTTGCAAAGCACATTATCCAACAAAGGATACATATCCAGAATATATAAAGAACTATAAAAAATTAAGTAACAAAATAAACCCAGATTTTAAAAATGTACAAAGGGCCTTTCATCAAAGAGGGTATAAATGGGAAATAATCATGTGAAAGATAATCAACACCATTAGCCATTCATGAAATGCAAATTAAAACCAGGAGGATCTACATCTATACATCTACTAGAATGGTTAAAATGTTAAGATGTAAAGGGGTGCCTAGGTGACTCAGTTGGTTAAACATCTGACTCTTGATTTCAGCTCAGATCATGACCTCAGGGTCATGAAATTGAACCCCATGTCGAGCTCTGCATTGAGTGTGGAGTCTGCTTGAGAGTCTCTCTCTCCCTCTCCTTCTGTCCCCACCCTGCTTGAGCTCTCTCTCCCTTTCAAAAAAAAAGGTGTTAAAAAGTATTACAATACCAAATTCTGGCAAGGATACAGAGCAATTGAAATCTTCCTGCATTGCTGGTAGGGGTGTAAAATGGTTCAGTCACTCCAGTGACTATACAGAAACTATATAGTTTCTTATAAAGTTAAACACTTATAATATGATCCAGTAATCTCATTCTGAGAGAAATAAAAAATTATGTTTACACACAAAAAACTTCACATGAAATTCAGAGCAGCTTTATTCATACTCAAAATGTAAACAACCCAAATGTCCTTTAATTGGTGTACTGCATTACATCTAAATTTGAAATACTACCCAACAATTAAAAGAAATGTATACTGACCGTACAAGTATGGATGGATCTTGAAGGCATTATGCTCTGTGTAAGGAGCTAATCTTTTAAGGTTACATACCATATGATTCTATTTATATGGTATTCTCAATAAGACAAGACATTAGTGATTAGGATAGACCAGTGATTACCAGGGTGGGATAGGGATGACTACAAAGGAATAGCATGAGGGAATCACTTCTCAGCCTTTTGGCTAAGATCAAGTGTAGGAATAGCATGAGGGAGTGTTTTGGAGTAATGAAAATATTCTGTGGTGCTAGCTGAATGTTAAACTTCACATGTCTATATGTCAAAAGAAAAAATAAATATACTGTATAGTTTTAAAACATTTCTGACTCACCACAGAGTAGAAAAAAAGGTGTTCTGAGAGTGTCAAGTCATTAAACAACATGTCATGTTGTGGACAGAAGCCCAAATTTTTTCGAATCTCAATTATGTTCTTTGAGATGTCAAATCCATGAATATAAACCTTTCCTCTAGTTGGAGGGTAACAACCTATGATTAAGCAGAAGACATAAAAGAAGCTGTGCGTTGGTGAGAGAGCATTATAAGATATTGTAAATTAGTATCTTAAATTCAGCCTGCTTGTAGATTACTCAAAAGAATTAGCACTATCTCCTACAGAATAGTTTAGGAAAATATCAATAATTACATCTAGATATTGGGATAAGCTATCTTTTTTTTTCTTTTCTGCTTTTGTATACAAATTTTCTACAATGGATAAGGATTATATTGATAATAAAAACATAAATAATTTGCTATATTCTAATACATTCACATTGCAATTAGACTGTTACTGTATTTGTGGATCAGAATAGGTACTGTGTAGATGTTATGACATAATATTGAGGCTCCTGGGTGGCTCAGTCAGTTGAGTCTCTAATTCTTGATTTTCCCTCAGGTCATGATTCTGGGGTCCTGAGCTTGGACCTCATATTGGGCTCCTCACTCAGCAGGCAGTCTGCTTGCCTTGTCTCCCTGTGCCCCTCCCCCTGCATCTGTACTCTCCCTCTCTCTAAGTAAATACATCTAAAAAAAGAAAAGAAAAAAGGAAAAATATAAGATTAGAATTATTTAACTTTTGTCTTCAAGAAATTTAAATACTAATAACAAACAGTCCAGATTTGTGGGCAACATTTTTTTTTTTTTGTGGGCAACAATTTGATAACATGTAAAAAAAGACTATAAGACTATTTAAATCCTATAAATCATTTACCTTGTTTAAAAATATATATTCTTTTTAAAACTTGAAAGTGTTGACATAAAACATATTAGTTCCCAGTGTACAACATAATGATTTGATATTTGCATATATCGCAAAATGATCATACAATGTCTAGTTAGCATATCACCATACACAATTATATTTTTCTTGTGATGAAGACTTTTATGATCTACTCTCTTAGCAAGTTTCAAATATATGAAACAGTAAAATTAACTATAGTCATCATGCTGTATGTTATATCCCATAACTTATTTATCTTGTAAGTGGAAATTTGTACCTTTTGATCACCTTCACTCATTTATTAGCCCAGTCCCCATCTGTTGACTCTGGCAACCACCAATCTGTTCTTTATATCTGTGAATTTTTTTTCTTTGTAAATTCTACATATAAGTGAGACTATACAGTATTTGTCTTTCTCCAACTTATTTCACTTAGCATAATGCATTTAAGGTACATCCATGTCGTCACAAACAAGAGTTCCTTCATTCTATGGCTGAATAATAATCCATTGGGTATATAGATATCTATTCATCAGTCGAAGAGAACTTGCATTTCTAACACATTCCCAGGTGATATTAATGATGCTGCTAGTCAGAGGACCAGACTTTGAAGACACTGAGTTAGGATAAAGGCTAAACTGCTATTATCAAAGAGGCCACAAAGAAGTTTTAAAAAGACGGAAATTAGGAGAAGGGAGTTGAGGGAAATTGGAAGGGGAGGTGAACCATGAGAGACTATGGACTCTGAAAAACGATCTGAGAATTTTGAAGGGGTGGGGGGTGGGAGGTTGGGGGCACCAGGTGGTGGGTATTGTAGAGGGCACGGATTGCATGGAGCACTGGGTGTGGTGCAAAAATAATGAATACTGTTATGCTGAAAAAATTAAAAAATTAAAAAAAAAAAGATGGAAATTTTGCATTCATATGATAATCCCAAGGCAAAAAATCCAGGTCGGTAGGAAGATCAACTCAACATTTTTTTTAAATCCATTCATCCACTGAAGGACACTTAGGTTGCTTCTATACCTTGGTTATTAGAAATAATGCCACAAACATGGGAGTGGATATCTCTTTGTTTGTGTTTTCATTTGCTTCAAGTAAATACTCAGAAATGGAACTGCTGAATCATATGGTAGTTTTATGTTTAAATTTTGAGGAAACTTCATACTGTTCTCCATAGTGGCTGCACCAATTAACATTTCCACAAACAGTGGACAAGGGTTCCCTCTTCTCTACATCCTTCTCAACACTTGTTATTTCTTGGCATTTTGAAAACAGCCATTCTAACAGGTATGAGGTGGTATCTCATTGTGGTTCTGATTTATATTTCCCACATGGTAAGTGATGTTGAGCCTCTTTTTATGTACTTGTTAGCCATCTAGCTTTCTGTTCTTGAAAAATGTCTATTCAAATCCTTTGTCCATTTTTTAAATTGGATTTTTTTTTGCTATGAGTCACATGAGTTCTTTATATATTTTGAATATTAACACCTTATCAGACGTGATTTGCAAATATTTTCTCCTATTCAGTGGGTTACTTTTCATTTTATTGTTTTCTTTGCTATGAAGCTTTTTAGTTTGATGTAGCCCCACACCTATTTATCATTGCTTTTTGTTGCCTTGTTTTTGGTGTCAAATCCCCAAAATCATCTCCAAGATTGAGGTCAAAGAGCCTACTGTATGCCTGTATTTTCATCCAGGAGTTTTGTGGTTTCAAGTCTTACATGTTAATGTCTTTGAGCCATTTTGAGTTGATTTTAGTATACGGTATGAGAGAGTGATACAGTTTTCCCAACACCATTTATTGACAGGACTGTCTTTCTCCATTGTATTCTTGGCTCCTTTATTGTAAATTAACTGATCATATATACATGCATTTATTTTTAGGCTCTCCATACTGTTCCACTGTTCTGTGTCTGTTTTTATGTCCAGGCTTTGTAACATAGTTCGAAATAAGGAAGCTTGATGCTTACACCTTCTCTAGATTGTTTTGACTATTTAGGGACTACTGCAGTTCCATACAAATTTTAAGATTGTCTGTTCTTTCTGTGAAAAATGCCATCAAATTTTTGATGGGATTTGCACTGAACCTGTAGATTGTTTTGGGTAACAATATTAACAATATCATTACTAATGGAGTATCTTCCACTTATTTATGTCTTATTCACTCCTTTTCATGTCTTATAGTTTTCAGTGTACAGGTGCTTCACCCCCCTTGGTTAATTTTGCTCCTAGGTATTTTATTCTTTTTGATGTAATTATATATAGTGTTTTCCTTTCTTTCTTTCTTTCTTTCTTTCTTTCTTTCTTTCTTTCTTTCTTTCTTTCTTTCTTTCCTTTCTTCCTCTTTCTTTCTTTTATTTTTGAGAGAGAGAGAACATAAGCAGGGAGGGAGGGGCAGAGGGAGAGGGAAAGAAAATCCCCAAAAGGCTCAATGCTCAGTACAAGCTCAATGCAGGGCTTGATATCACAACCCTGAGATTGTGACCTGAACTGAAATCAAGAGTCAGATGCTTAACCAACTGAGCCACCCAGGAGCATCTCTGACAGTTTATTTGTGTATAGAAACACAATGGATTTTTGTAGACAGACTTTATGTCCTGCAACTTTACTGAATTAATAGTTACAAAAGTTTTTTAGTGGAATCTTTATAGTTTTTTATATATAATATTATGTCATCTGTAAATATTTTTTTCCTTTTTGATTTTGATGCTTTTTACTTCTTTTTCTTGCCTAATTGATAATTGTGCTAAATAAAAGCAGCAAGAGTGGGCATCCTTGTATTATTCCTGATTTTAGAGGAAAAGCTTTTAGCTTTTTACCTTTTTACTATTGAATATGATGTTAGCTGCAGGCTTGTCATATACGGCCTTTGTTATATATGTTAAGTATGTTCCCTCTATGTCCAGTTTGTTTAGAGTCTTTATTATAAGTGGATGTAGAATTTTGTCAAATGCTTTTCTGCATCTATTGAGGTGCAGAAAAAGACTATAAATAAGATGATTTATAATCTTAAAACATATTTTGAAAATTATATTTAAATTTATATTCCGGGGGGGATGCCTGGGTGGCTCAGTGGGTTAAGCCTCTGCCTTCAGCTCAGGTCATGGTCTCAGGGTCCTGGGATCGAGCCCCACATTGAGCTCTCTGCTCTGCAGGAAGCCTGCTTCCCCTTCTCTCTCTCTGCCTGCCTCTCTGCCTACTTGTGATCTCTGGCAAATAAATAAATAAAATCTAAAAAAAATTTTTTAAAAATATATTCCAAAGTGGAAAAGTCTTTCAAAGATTTTATTTATTTATTTATTTGTCATAGAGAGAGAGAAGCGAGAGTGAGCAAAGGCAGACAGAGTGGCAGGCAGAGGCAGAGGGAGAAGCAGGCTCGCTGCCAAGCAAGGAGCCCGATGTGGGACTCGATCCCAGGACACTGGGACCATGACCTGAGCCGAAGGCAGCTGCTTAACCAACTGAGCCACCCAGGCGTCCCTTTTTTTTTTTTTAAAGATTTTATTTATGTATTTATTGAAAAGTCTTTCAAAAACACCTAAATAAGGCTACTTATTTAGCATTGATGGTAAATGCTAAAAAAACAATTAAAAAGAAAATGACAAGTTAAGAGCCGCATATTAATTTAAAAGACTACCATATGGCTATTAAAAAGAATACTATGTAACTACTAAAAATACAATGTGGCCTTGGAAATAATATATATAAAGACTACATCACATAAGGAAATTTCAATATAAAATTACGTTCTTTAAAAACTGAACACAAACTATCATGTTACATAGTAATAACATTAATATTTTATAAATAATTAAGAAAGCCTTATTGAAAAGATATGAAAAATTTAGAATTTTACTTTCATTAGGTTCCTTCCTTCTCATATCATTACTCAAATTCTTACATTTTAAGGTGTTTTAAATGACAATGATAGTGGAAGATCAGGGAAGTAAAGAAGCACCTGTTTTTCTATACAAAGGAAAAAAAAGGGCAAAAACTACCAGAATCAACTTGCTAAACTCAGAAAAGTATTCAAAGGTTTACAGCAACACAATACTTAATCAAGAAAAAGATGAAGACCTTGATGAGAACTGAGTAATATATGGGACTGATGAATCACTGTATTGTACAGCTAAAACTAATATAGCACTGTATGTTAACTACCATGGAATTAAGATTAAAAAAGGACTACACTTACTGTGATGAGCACTGAGTGATGTAGAGAACTGTTGAATCATTATTACCTAGCAAAACTATCTTTCAAAAATGAAAGAATAACAAGCAATTAAGACTACCAGAATAACAAAAGTTGAGAGTTCATTACTAGGAGACCTCCATTACAAGAAATGTTAAGAGTTCTTCAGGATGAAACATAAGGATGCTAAATGGTAATATGAAAGCATATTAAAATATAAAACTCATTGTAAAGGTAAATAATGTAGACAAATACAGAACACTATAATGCTATGGTGAGTATAATACATGTAAAATAGTGGTGAGTAAATCACTCATTTTTTTGTATAAAAATTAAAAGACAAAAGTATTAAAATACTATACACATAAAAATGTTCATCAGCATACAACATAAAAAAGAAGTATTTTGTGACATTAACATAAAGCATGTTCATGTGGAAGAAATAAAATTGAGTTCTGTTTGTGATTAAAGGTCAGTTGTTACTAATTTAAGTAGAATATTATAACTATAAAATATTTTATGTAAGTTCCAAGGTAACCATAAAGGAAATACCTACAGAATAAACATAAAACACAAAGAGAAACAAATCAAAGTACCTAATATAAGATAATATATATATATTATATATATGTATAAAATAAATATATATATATATTTATGAAAGAAAAAAGTAGAGGGCAAAAGAACTGTAGGAAAGACAATTTTTAAAATGGCAATGGCGAGCCCTTCCCTATTAATAACTACTTTAAGTTTAAATGCAAAGACCTAAAAAGATAGAGTGGCCAAAATGGATAAACTAACAATACCTAACTATAATGCTCTCTACAAGGACCTTTACTTTTTATTTAAATTCAATTAGCCAAGGTATAGTAGTACATCATTAGTTTTTGATATAATGTTCATTACTTGAGTATATCACCCAGTGCTCATCATATCACATGCCTTCTTTAACGCCCATCACCCAGCTACCTCACCCTTCCAAATACCTCCCTTTCCACAACCTTCAGTTTGCTTCCTGGAGTCAAGAGTCTCATATGGTTTATCTCCCTCTCTGATTTCTTCCCAGTTTCCCCCCCTCACCCCTTTCATCCTCTGCATTATTCCTTATGTTCCACACTAGTGAAACCATATAATTGTCTTTCTCTGATTGACTTATTTCACTTAGCATAATCCCCTCTAGTTCCATCCATGTCAATGTAAATGGTAGATATTCATCCTGATGTCTAAGTAATATTACATTGTATAAATACACCATATCTTCTTTATCCATTCATCTATTGAAGGACATCTCAGCTCCTTCCACAGTTTGGCCATTGTGGGCATTGCTGCTATGAACATTGGGGTACTGGTGCCCCTTCTTTTCACTACATCTGTATCTTTGGGTTAAATACTCATAAGTAGTCATAGTGCAATTGCTCTGTCATAGGGTAGCTCTATTTTGAACATCCTGAGGAACCTCCATACTGTTTACTAGAGTGGCTATACCAGCTTGCATTCCCACCAACAGTGTAAGAGGTCTCCCCTTTCTCCAAATCCTCACCATCACTTGTTATTCTACAAGGAACTTTAGATTTAAGGACATATATAAGCAGAAAAGAAAGGCATGAAAAAAGATATTCAATGTAAATGGTAACCAGAGAGAGCAGGGGTGGCTATACTTCTATTAGGCAAAATAGACTTTAAAAAATATGTCATGAGCCAGAGAACAGTATTATATAACGGTTATATCATATAATAAATAAAGTTACAGAAAGATATAACAATTATAAATATATGTGTCCAACATTAGAGCACCTACATATATTAAGTAAACATTGGCAGAACTACAGGGAAGATTACATAGTAGCAATATTATATTACATGGAGACTTCAATATCACACTTTCAATAATGGATAAAACATCTAGACAGATGATCAATGATGAAACAGAAGTGAACAACACTAGAGACCAAATGGACCTAATAAGTGTTCTAACAGCAGAAAATATACATCTTTTCAAATGCACATAAAACATTCTCCAGGATATGTCATATGTTAAGTCACAAAGTATCATACACAATTTTAAGTTGTAAATAACAAATTTAAGACTCAAGTCATATACTGAGTATCTTTTCAAACCACAATAGGATGAAACCAGGAAGCAAAAGAATAAAAATTTAAAAATTCATAAATGTGGAAATTAAACATAACATTCCTGGAAAACAAATTGTTCAAAAAAGGGGGGGAAAAGGAAAGTTAGAAAATATTTTGAGACAAATAAAAAGGAAAATACAAAATATTAAAACCTATGGAATACAGCAAAAACAGCACTAAAAAAGAAATTAATACTGATAAGTGTTCATTATAAAAAAAAAGGTAAAAAATACACATCCTAACTTTACACCTCAAAAAACTAGAAAAATCACTAATTCCAAGGTTTGCAGAAGGAAGGAAATAAAAAAGATTACCCAAAAATAACCAAAATGGAGACTAGAAAAATAGTAAAAGAAATCACTGAAAGTAAGGTTGGTTTTTGAAAAGATAAACATAATTGACAAACCTAGACTAAAAAAAAAAGTCAGAAGCCTCAAAATTAGGAAAGACATTGCAAATGATATCACAAAAATAAAAGTTTATAGGAAATTACTCTGAAAAATTACAAGCTAACAAACTGGATAACCTAGAAAAAATAGATAAATTCCTAGAAACATAAAATTTGTCAAGAATGAATCATGAAGAAATTGAAAATCTAAACTGAATTATTACTAGTAATGAGATTGAAACAGTAATCAAAAACCTCCTGACAAAGGCCCAAAGACAGATGGCTTCACTGCTGAATTCTACCAAATTTTTATTTTATTTTTTTAAAGATTTTATTTATTTATTTGACAGAGAGAGACACAGCAAAAGGGAACACAAGCAGGGAGAGTATGAGAGGGAGTAGCAGGCTGCCCGCTGAGCAGGGAGCCTGAGGTAGGGCTCAATCCCAGGACCCAAGGATCATGACCTGAGCCAAAGGCAAACACTTAATGACTGAGCCACCCAGGCATCCCTTTACCAAACTTTAAGAGAAGAATTAGTGCCAGCCCTTCTCGGACTCTTCCAAAAACTGAAAATGAGGGAATACTTCCAAACTCATTTTGTGAGGCCAGCATTACCCTAACACCAAAGCCAGACAAAGACACTATAAGGCAAATAACTCGGATGAAAATAGATTCAAAAGTCCTCAACAAAATACAAGCAAACTGAATTCAATAACACATTAAAAGGATCATATACCATGTCCAAGTGGGATTTACCCATGAGATGTAAGGATGACTCAATATTCAAGAATCAATTGATGTGATACAAGATATTCACAGAATGATTTTTTAAAAATCACATGATCATTTCAAGAGATGCAAAGAAAACATGTGGCAAAATTGAACTCTCTTTCATGATAATGTATAAGACATTTTTCCTCAATGAACTAGAAATAGAAGCAAATTTCCTCAGCATAAAAATACCATAAATGAAAAGCCCACAGCTAATATAATTCTTTAGGAAAACTAAAAGCTTTTCCCATAACTGGAAACAAAGTAAGGGTTCTTCCTGTCCCATTTCTGGACCACTTCCTGTCCCACTTCTAGTACTGGAGGGCATAGCCAAAGCAATTAGGGGAGAAATAAAAGGCATCCAAGCTGGAAAAAAAGAAGTAAACTATCTGTTTGCAGATGGTGTGATATTACATGTATAAAAGCTTAACTCCACATACACATGTGCTCTGTGATGAACATGATTCAGTTAAGTTGCTATATGTAAAATCAACATTCAAAAAATCAATTTCTGCATCATTGATATGATCATGTGGTTTTTGTCCTTGATTCTATTCATGATGTATTACATTGATTTTGCATGTCAAGCCATCCTTACATTCCAGGAATTCATCCCACTTGGTCATGGTATATGACCCATTTAATGTATTGTTGAATTTTGCTTTGTAGTTTTGTTTTGTTTTGTTTTTGAGTTGTCTATCTATGTTGATCAGGGATATTGACCCATAGTTTTCTTATCTTGTAGTGTCCTAGTCTGACTTTGGTATAAGGGTAATAACTGGCCTTATAGAATGATGTAATAAGTGTACCCTCCTCTTTAATCTTTTCAAAGAATTTGAAGAGGACTGGCACTAATTTTTCTTTAAATGTTTGGTAGAATTCTCCAATGAAATCATCTGGTCCTAAGCTTTTCTTTTAAGAGGTTTTTCATTACTGTTCAATTCTCTTAGTAGTTATAGGTGTGTTCAAATTTTCTATTTCCTTATGATTCAGTCTTGCTGGATTGCATGTTTCTAGGAATTTATCAATTTCTTCTAGGTTATGAAGTTTTCTAATAAACAGTTGTTCACAGTGTTTTATTTTCTTTTATTTTTTTTTTCAGCATAACATGATCCATTTTATTACTGTGGCATAGGCGGTAATATCCCACATCCCATTTTTATTTTAATTATTTGAGTTTTTTCAATTTTGTGGTTTTTAAAAAAAAAACAAGTCTTTTTCTTTCTTAAAAGATTTTACTTATTCATTTAACAGAGAGAGACACAGCAAGAGAGGGAACACAAGCAGGGGGAGTGGGAGAGGGAGAAGCAGGCTTCCCACCAAGCAGGGAAGCCCAGTACAGGGCTCAATCCCAGGACCCTGGCATCATGATGTGAGCTGAAGGCAAATGCTTAATGACTGAGTCCCCCAGGCGTCCCTCAAAAACCAGTTCTTAAGTTTTATTTTTTCCTCTTATCTTCCCATTCTCTATTTTATCTCCACAGTGATTTCTATTCTATTCTTCCTTCTACTGTCTTTAGGTTTAGTTTGTTATTCTTTTTCTAGTTCTTTAAAGTATGCAGTTAGTTTATTAATATCAGATTTTTCCTCTTTTTTTTTAATTTCTTTCCAGCATAACAGTATTCATTGTTTTTTGCACCACACCCAGTGCTCCATGCAATCCGTGCACTCTCTAATACCCACCACCTGGTTCCCCCAACCTCCCACCTCCCGCCCCTCCAAAACCCTCAGATTGTTTTTTGGTGTCCATAGTCTCTCATGGTTCACCTCCCCTTCCAATTTCGCTCAACTCCCTTCTCCTCTCCATCTCCCCTTGTCCTACATGCTATTTGTTATGCTCCACAAATAAGTGAAACCATATGATAATTGACTCTCTCTGTTTGACTTAGTTCTCTCAGCATAATCTCTTCCAGTCCCGTCCATGTTGCTACAAAAGTTGGGTATTCATCCTTTCTGATGGAGGCATAATAGTCCATAGTGTATATGGATCACATCTTCCTTATCCATTCATCCGTTGAAGGGCATCTTGGTTCTTTCCACAATTTGGCAACCGTGGCCATTGCTGCTATAAACATTGGGGTACAGATGGCCCTTCTTTTCACTACATCTGTATCTTTGGGGTAGTGCAATTGCAGGGTCATAGGGAAGCTCTATTTTTAATTTCTTGAGGAATCTCCACACTGTTCTCCAAAGTGGCTGCACCAAATTGCATTCCCACCAACAGTGTAAGAGGGTTCCCCTTTCTCCACATCCTCTCCAACACATGTTGTTTCCTGTTTTGCTAATTTTGGCCATTCTAAGTGGTGTAAGGTGGTATCTCAATGTGGGTTTAATCTGAATCTCCCTGATGGCTAGTGATGATGAACATTTTTTCATGTGTCTGATAGCCATTTGTATGTCTTCATTGGAGAAGTGTCTGTTCATATCTTCTGCCCATTTTTTTATATGATTATCTGTTTTGTGTGTGTTGAGTTTGAGGAGTTCTTTATAGATCCTGGATATCAACCCCTGTCTGAACTGTCATTTGCAAATATCTTCTCCCATTCCGTGGGTTGCCTCTTTGTTTTGTTGACTATTTCCTTTGCGGAGCAGAAGCTTTTGATCTTGATGAAATCCCAAAAGTTCATTTTCGCTTTTGTTTCCTTTGCCTTTGGAGACATATCTTGAAAGAAGTTGCTGTGGCTGATATCGAAGAGGTTACTGCCTATGTTCTCCTCTAGGATTCTGATGGATTCCTGGCTCACGTTGAGGTCTTTCATCCATTTTGAGTTTATCTTTGTGTATGGTGTAAGAGAATGGTCGAGTTTCAATCTTCTACATATAGCTGTCCAGTTTTCCCAGCACCATTTATTGAAGAGACTGTTTTTTTCCCACTCTATATTTTTTCCTGTTTTGTCAAAGATGATTTGACCATAGAGTTGAGAGTCCATATCTGGGCTCTCTACTCTGTTCCACTGGTCTATGTGTCTGTTTTTATGCCAGTACCATGCTGTCTTGGTGATCACAGCTTTGTAGTAAAGCTTGAAATCAGGTAATGTGATGCGCCCAGTTGTATTTTTGTTTTTCAACATTTCCTTAGCAATTCAGGGTCTCTTCTGATTCCATACAAATTTTTGGATTATTTGCTCCAGCTCTTTGAAAAATACCAGTGGAATTTTGATCGGAATGGCATTAAAAGTATAGATTGCTCTAGGCAGTATAGACATTTTAACAAGGTTTATTCTTCCGATCCAAGAGCATGGAATGGTCTTCCATCTTTTTGTGTCTTCTTCAATTTCTTTCATGAGTGTTCTGTAGTTCCTCCCAAAAAACAAGAGGCCAGGACCTGATGGATTCCCTGGGGAATTCTACCAAACTTTCAAAGAAGAAATAACACCTATTCTCCTGAAGCTGTTTCAAAAAACTGAAGCAGAAGGAAAACTTCAAGACTCTTTCTATGAAGCCAGCATTACCCTGATCCCCAAACCAGGCAAAGACCCCACCAAAAAGGAGAATTTCAGACAAATATCACTGATGAATATGGATGCTAAGATTCTCAGCAAGATCCTAGCAAACAGGATCCAACAGCACATTAAAAAGATTATCCACCATGACCAGGTGGGATTCATCCCTGGGCTACAAGGATGGTTCAACATTCGCAAATCAATCAATGTGATAGAACAAATTAATAAGAGAAGAGAGAAGAACCATATGGTCCTCTCAATTGATGCAGAAAAAACATTTGACAAAATCCAGCATCCGTTCCTGATTAAAATGCTTCAAAGTATAGGGATAGAGGGAACATTCCTGAACTTCATAAAATCTATCTATGAAAGACCCACAGCAAATATCATCCTCAATGGGAAAAAGCTTGCAGCCTTCCTGCTGAGATCAGGAACACGACAAGGATGCCCACTCTCACCACTCTTGTTCAACATAGTATTAGAAGTCCTAGCAACAGCAGTCAGACAACAAAGAGAAATAAAAGGTATCCAAATTGGCAATGAAGAAGTCAAACTCTCTCTCTTTGCAGATGACATGATTCTTTATATGGAAAGCCCAAAATACTCCACCCCCAAACTACTAGAACTCATACAGCAATTCAGCAACGTGGCAGGATACAAAGTCAATGTACAGAAATCAGTGGCTTTCTTATACACTAACAATGAAAATATAGAAAGGGAAATTAGAGAATCGATTCCATTTACTATATCACCAAGAACCATAAGATACATAGGAATCCTCTTTTTTTGATGTAAGTGTTCACAATGCTAGAATTCCATTTTTGCACTGCTTTTGATGCATCCTGTAAGTTTTTTATGTTGTGTTTTCATTTTAAATTTTCTCAACATACTTTCTATTTTGTGATTCCACTTTTGACCCATTGGTTAAGGGTGTGTTGTTTAATTTCCACATATTTGTGGGTTTTCCAATTATCCTTCTCTTCATTGATTTATAGTTTCTATTGTGACTGGAAAAGATACTTTGTATAATTTCATTATTTTCAAATTAGTTAAGATTTGTTTTGTAACATTTGTATACAAAACAACATGTGATCACTCCTGGAGAACATACCATGTCTTATTGAGAATAATGTATATTCTGCTGTTGTTGGGTCGAGTGTTTAGTACATGTCTGCTGGGTCCAACTGTTGTTAAAGATCTCTATTTTCTTAAAGAGTTTTGTCAAATTCCATATATCATTGAAGGGGAGTATTAAAGTTTCCTACTATTATTGTGCTACTACTTCTCTCTTTATTTCTCCAATATTTGCTTCATTTTTAAAGAACTCTGAGTGGCTCAGTCTGTTAAGTGTCTGCCTTCAGCTCAGGTCATGATCCCAGAGTCCTGGGATCCAGCCCTGCATTGGGCTCCCTGCTCAGCTCCCTCTCCCTTGCTTCTCCCTCTCCCTCTGCCTGCTGCTCTGCCTACTTGTGCTATCTCTCTGTTGAAAAGAAAAAGAAAGAAAGAAAGAAAGAAAGAAAGAAAGAAAGAAAGAAAGAAAGAAAGAAACTCTCATGTTTGATAAATATATATTTATAATTGTTATATTTTCCCATTCAGTGTTTGATTTGGTATCATTACCTCTACTCTGATCATCATTTGCATATTTTTTAATCTATTTACTTGATTATGTGTGTCCTTAGATTTCAAGGGATTCTCTTGCAGACAGGATGTATCTGTATCCTTTTTAAAAAATCTATTTAGGGACACCTGGGTGGCTCAGTTGGTTAAGCAGCTGCCTTCGGCTCAGGTCATGATTCCAGCGTCCTGGGATCGAGTCCCACATCAGGCTCCTTGCTCGGCGGGAGCCTGCTTCTCCCTCTGCCTCTGCCTGCCATTCTGTCTGCCTGTGCTTGCTCTCTCTCCCTCTCTCTCTGACAAATAAATAAAATCTTTAAAAAATAAAAATAAAAAATCTATTTAGTCAATCTATATCCTTTGATTGGGTTATTTATTTATTTCATTTATTGTTAAAGATTTTATTTATTTGAGAGAGAGAGTGTGAGAGAGCACAAGCAGGGAGAGGTAAAGAGGGAGAGGAAGATGCAGGCTCCCCACTGAGCAGTGAACCCGATATAGATCCCAGGACTCTTGAATCAAGATCTGAGCTGAAGGCAGACACTAAACCAACTGAACCACCCAGGTACCCCTGATTGGGTAATTTAATCCATTTATTTTTTTTTAAAGATTTTATTTATTTATTTGACAGAGAGAAATCACAAGTAGGCAGAGAGGCAGGCAGAGAGAGAGGAGGAAGCAGGCTCCCCGCCGAGCAGAAAGCCCAATGTGGGGCTCGAACCCAGGACCTGGGATCATGACCTGAGCCGAAGGCAGCGGCTTAACCCACTGAGCCACCCAGGCGCCCCTAATCCATTTATTTTAAAAGTAATTATTGTCAGGGAAGGACTTACTATTGCCATTTTATTAATTACTTTCTGTCTGTAGCATTTTGCTTCTCACTACTGCTTTTGCTGCCTGCCTTCCTTTGTGTATATTCTATAGATCTTCTTTGTGACTACCATAAGGATTAATGTAAATATCTTAAAATGATAATGATCAATTTTAAATTGACAATAACTTTGTTCATAGCCTTGTCCTTCCACTTTATTTTCTGATGTCATAAATTACACCTTTATATACTGTGTACTCATTAACATATATTTATAATTATTTTTATGTTTTTAAGTTCTATATGAGTTAAAAGTGAATTTATGCACCCAAATTACAATAACATATTTCTGTATTTACTCACATATTTACCTTTATTAGAGAAATTTATATTTTTATATGGCTTTGTACCTGTCTAGTGTCCTGAATTTCAACTTGAATGACTCCCTTCATAATTTCTTACAGAAGATGTCTCATGGTAATTCATTCTTTCAGCTTCTGCTGAATTAGGAAAATCTGAATTTTCCCTTCACTTTTCAAAGTTTTGACAGATATAGTTTTCTTGGTTGTAGTTGTTTTTTCTTTCAGCACTTTGAATATAATATCCTACTACACTCTGACCTGCAAGGTTTCACTGACAAATCCTCTCTAAGTCTTGAAGAGCATCAAGTGCAATTGAAGAGTCACTTTTCTCTTGCTTCTTTCAGGATTTTCATTCTTTGAATTTTTAGTGTGATTATAATGTGTCTCATTTATGGGTTTCTTTCACAATTACTCTACTTGCAATTTGCTGACTTTCTTGAATTTGTATGTCTATTTTACCCCCCCCTCAAATTTGGTAAGTTTTCAGACATTATTTTTTCAAATAAATACTCTGTCCCTTTCTCTTGCTTATTTTCTGGGACTTTCATAGTGCATACAGTGGCTCACTTGATATCCCATAAGTCATTTAGCCTTCTTCACTTTTCTTCATTCTTTTTTCTTTTCACTCCTCTGACTTAATAATTGCAAATAGCCTATCTTCAAGTTTGCTAGTTCATTTTCCTACCTGCTCAACTCTGCTGTTGAAACCCTCTAATAACAATTTTCAAATTAGTTCTTATATTTTCCATATTCAAGATTTGTGTGGGTTTTTAAAAAATTACTTCTACCTCTGTTAGTATTTTGTTCATGCATAATTTTCCTCATTTCATTTTGTTGTCTGTGTTCTCTTTTAGGTCACTGAATATCTTAAAATGACTTTTTGCCAGGTAATTCAGAGATCTGTGTTTCTTAAGGGTCATGTTCTAGTGCTTTATTTTGTTACCTTGGGGCAGGCTTCCGTGTGTGTGTGTGTGTTTTGTATGCCTTATGTTTCATTGAGATTTAAATATTTAAAAACAGACATCTGTCATAGTATTTATGGACTAGCTTCATGCATGGCAAGTCCTTCACCCATCACCCCAGCTAGAGGTTTTGGGACCTTAAAATATTTTCTGGGGATGAGTCTTTGGGGTTTTGCATATGTTTTCATTCTGCTATATACGGCCACTCTAAACTATCTTAATTTCCTTAAGCAGCTTGGAGATTGTGTTTCTTTTGTAGTTCTCTGCATATTTTCTGTTGCTTCCTTGGCATCTGACTGGGGAATTGCACATTTCCTGCTGCCTTAAAATACTTTAAAGTGCTGCAGCATTTGCCTGTGTTTTACTGTGACTTCCAAACTGTCATCCATACATAATACATTGCCACTCCCATTAGATCTCCATTAGGCAAAGCAGAAACCAGTCCCTTGGGCAGTCCCTAGACAAGCCAGAACATTGGATATAAGTTCTAGTCTTTTCTTTCTGTCCCAAGGGAGGAGCTTGGAATTGGCACATTTCCTCCTCATTGTGCCATGCCATGCTAGGAGAGGGGTTGGGGTGAGAAAAAGCCTTAAGGTTCCTGCCCTTTTAGGTATTTGACATGCATACATTTGCATGCTACAGCATCCTAACTTGTTTTTGGAGTTTTTAAAAAGGTATGTTTGTCTGCATATTATTGTTAACTTAGTGTCTCTATGGGGAGGAGGGTCTGGAGCTTCCAAGTTCACCATATTTCTGATGTGACTCTCACCTTCTGCTTCTAAGTTACCTCTATCTTCACTTAGTCTTATTTAATTGCTGTAAGTCTTTTCCTGTTTCCTGAGTTCTGGCAAAATTGGTTCTGACATTTTGTGCTTGTTTACATATATCTTGTCTATGAAGGGACCAGAACTTGGGAGTTACCATCTCTGAGAATTTGCTCCTAATGGTTGCTTCTGAGCTCACTCTCGGTATATGAATAGGATTTCGATAGGTGGACAGATAGTTCAGGCACTCCCATTGAGAGAAAGGGCATGAGCATATACAGATGGAAAAGTGCATTATATGCATTCTGTCATTACATGTAGAACGTGGAGTGTGTTCCAAGATAACATGTAAAGCATATCAACTATATATAATGCATATATTATCATGAAGTTAATGACAATTCAAATCATAACCTTGTGATACTACCTAGGTAGCCATGTTATTAAGAAGAGGTTTAAAAGAGACCTAAAGGAAATCAGTTCAAATATATAAAATAGCAGAGAATGCAGGTAGTGTCTGCCCTCCTGAGCTAGTTTTGGCATCATTTTAGTTTCAAAGGGGAGGTTATTATATTTCAACTACTAGGCTCAGCCCTGTTCCAGCCTCTAGAACTTATGCTAACCTCACACACAACATGGGATTCATGATTCTAATTGTCCATAGTACTCCTTATCCATTCTTCCCTTCTGGTGAATGCAGTGCGTCTAACATACAAACCTATATAAAATATTCTCCCATGGCTTCTTATTGCGGTCAGCATAAATTCTAATCTTCATAGCATGGCTTCCCTCAAACCTTTCATGATTTGACCTCTTCATTATTCCTCTAGCTTTATCTTTTGCTATTATTCAAATTCTATCTCTGATCTAGTCAGTTCCCTCCTTTCAAGTCTCCTAGTCTTTGCTTATGTCTATAATATTCTTTGGTTCCATTCATGGACCTTTAGATATCCTATTTGTCTCAGATTTGATGACACCCCTTTTCTCACCACCCCCAAGACAGGTTATGTTGCATTTCATAAGGTGAACAGCATGCCACATATCACATCTCCTTTTACACTTACGATGTTAGTTTCAAGTTTCTTTCCTATATCTCCACCAGCATACAAAATTGAGGTTAACAACCCTGTAATCATCACTGTATTACCCACTGTATTACCAATTCCTATAAAAGGATAGGCATATAAATATTTTCATTGAATAAATGAATCAATTTATTACATTACCAAGGGCATCTTGGTTTTAAATAATTAAAGTGTAATAAAAACTGCAACACTGAAATAATAACATACTCAATACCACAAGGTGCTGATTGGTTTGAAGCCTTAGAAGGAACCTGACTTCTGCTCTAAACAGAAATAAATACATACCTACAAGAAGAGACAAGACTGTGGTTTTTCCTGCCCCATTTTGTCCTAGAAGAATAGTGATTTGCCCCTTATATAAATTCAAAGACATGTTGTTTACTACTACTTTGTCACCAAATTCCTGTGAGATAAAAGAAAGAATAAATTGTTATCTGTCACTATCACTTATGAAAGACAAAACACTCAAATACTCTACCCTTAGAAGAAACAACATTATAAAACAGGTGAAGGTAGGATGTACAGGTTTCCAGTTATGCAAGTCATGGGCATGAAAGGTATAGTACAGAGGATATGGTCAATGGTACTATAATAGCATTGTAGGATAACAGGTGGTAGCTTGCTGGTGGTAAGCGCAACATAACATACAGACTAGTCAAATAACTATGTTGTCCACCTGAAGCTAATGTAACATTGTGAGTCAACTATAGTTCAATAAAGAAGTAAAAAAAAAAAAAAAGCAACGTTATACTATCAAACTTGTGAAAAAAGATAATGTGAACAATGAACAACATTTGTAGGTCACTGAGTTTGTATGTTAGGCAAAATAGGTGTGATTTGGTAAGGAAAATGGAGCCTTTCTATAGTCTATGTTGGAAGAGTGTAATATAGTAATTACGGGCTTATTCAATTGTAGTAAGAGCTAGGAAACTTCATAGAAGTTGCCACTGATGCTATGATTTCAGCCAGAAGTTTGGTGATTCACAAGAGCATGCCCAGAAATTCTTGAGATTCTAAGCAGAATTAATACATTTATTAATTTCTGAAGCTGTTTCAAAAAATAGAAATGGAAGGAACACTTTCAAACTCTATGAAGCCAGCATTACCTTGATCCCAAAGCCAGACAAAAACCCGTCAGAAAGAAGAATTATAGAGCAATATCCCTGATAAACATGGATGCCAAAATTCTCACTAAGATACTACCCAATAGGATCCAACACTATATTAAAAAGATTATTCACCATGACCAGGTGGGATTATTCCTGGGATGTCAGGGTAGTTCACATTTGCAAATCAATCAATATGATACACCACATTAATAAAAGAAAGGACAAGAACCATATGATCCTCTCAATTGATGCAGAAAAAGCATTTGACAAAATACAGCATACTTTCTTGATTAAAATTCTTCAAAATACAGGGATAGAGGGAACATACCTGAATATCATAAAAGCCATCCATGAATAGTCCACAGCAAATATCATTCTCAATGGGGAAAAACTGAGAGATTTTCCCTAAGGTCAGGAACATGACAGGGATGCCCACTCTCACCACTGCTGTTCAACACAGTACTAGAAGTCCTAGCCTCAGCAATCAGACAATGAAAAGAAATAAAAAGCAAACTGGCAAAGAAAAAGTCAAACTCTCACTCTTCGAAGACGGCATGATACTTCATGTGGAAAATCCTAAATGGATGAAGGATCTCAATGTGAGAAAGGAATCCATCAAAATCCTTGAGGAGAACACAGGCAGCAACCTCTTTGACCTCAGCCACAGCAACATCTTCCTAGGAACATCACCAAAGGCAAGGGAAGCAAGGGCAAAAATGAACTTTTGGGATTTTATCAAGATCAAAAGCTTTTGCACAGCAAAGGAGACAGGTAACAAAACCAAAAGACAACTGACAGAATGGGAGAAGATATTTGCAAATGACATATCAGATAAAGGGCTAGTGTCCAAAATCTATAAAGAACTTAGCAAACTCAACACCCAAAGAACAAAGAATCCAATCAAGAAATGGGCAGAGGACATGAACAGACATTTCTGCAAAGAAGACATCCAGATGGCCAACAGACACATGAAAAAGTGCTCCATATCACTCGGCATCAGGGAAATACAAATCAAAACCACAATGAGATATCACCTCACACCAGTCAGAATGGCTAAAATTAACAAGTCAGGAAATGACAGATGCTGGCGAGGATGCGGAGAAAGGGGAACCCTCCTACACTGTTGGTGGGAATGCAAGCTGGTGCAACCACTCTGGAAAACAGCATGGAGGTTCCTCAAAATGTTGAAAATAGAACTACCCTATGACCCTGCAATTGCACTGCTGGGTATTTACCCTAAAGATACAAACGTAGTGATCCGAAGGGGCACGTGCACCCGAATGTTTAGAGCAGCAATGTCTACAATAGCCAAACTATGGAAAGAACCTAGATGTCCATCTACAGACGAATGGATAAAGAAGATGTGGTATATATATACAATGGAATACTATGCAGCCATCAAAAGAAATGAAATCTTGCCATTTGCGACGACGTGGATGGAACTAGAGGGTATCATGCTTAGCGAAATAAGTCAATCGGAGAAAGACAACTATCATATGATCTCCCTGATATGAGGGAGAGGAGATGCAACATGGGGGGTTGGGGGGGTAGGAGAAGAGTAAATGAAACAAGATGGGATTGGGAGGGAGACAAACCATAAGTGACTCTTAATCTCACAAAACAAACTGAGGGTTGATGGGGGGAGGGGGTTGGGAGAGGGGGTGGGGTTATGGATATTGGGGAGGGTATGTGCTATGGTGAGTGTTGTGAAGTGTGTAAACCTGGCGATTCACACACCTTTACCCCTGGGGATAAAAATATATGTTTATAAAGCTTTAAAAAAAAAAAAAAGAAAGAAAGGATGAATCCCCAAGTTTTGTAGCAACATGGACGGGACTGGAAGAGATTATGCTGAGTGAAATAAGTCAAGCAGAGAGAGTCAATTATCATATGGTTTCACTTATTTGTGGAGCATAACAAATAGCATGGAGGACAAGGGGAGATGGAGAGGAGAAGGAGTTGAGGGAAATTGGAAGGGGAGGTGAACCATGAGAGACTATGGACTCTGAAAAACGATCTGAGAATTTTGAAGGGGTGGGGGGTGGGAGGTCGGGGGCACCAGGTGGTGTATTGTAGAGGGCACGGATTGCATGGAGCACTGGGTGTGGTGCAAAAATAATGAATACTGTTTTGCTGAAAATAAAAATTAAAAAAAAAAAGTTTGGGATCATTCTCTGCATATTTTCAGACCACAATGCTCTGAAACTAGAACTCAATCACAAGAGGAAAGTTGGAAAGAACTCAAATACATGGAGGCTAAAGAGGATCCTACTGAAGAATGAATGGGCCAACCAGGAAATTAAAGAAGAATTGAAAAAATTCCTGGAAACAAATGAAAATGAAAACACAACTGTTCAAAATATGTGGGACACAGCAAAGGTGGTCCTGAGAGGAAAATATATAGAGATACAGTCTTTCTCAAGAAACAAGAAAGGTCTCAAGTACACGACCTAACCCTACACCTAAAGGAGCTGGAGGAAGAACACAAAGAAAGCCCAAATCCAGCAGGAGAAGAGAAATAATAAAGATCAGAGCTGAAAGCAATGAAATAGAAACCAAAAGAACAGGAGCTGGTTCTTTGAAAGAATGAATAAGATTGATAAACCCTTGGCCAGACTTATCAAAAAGAAAAGAGAAAGGACCCAAATAAATAAAATCATGAATGAAAAGAGATCACAACCAACACAAAGAAATACAAACAATTATAAGAACATATTTTGATCAACTTTACACCAGCAAATTTGACAATCTGGAAGAAATGGACGCATTCCTAGAGACCTATAAGTTTATAGGTCTATAAACTACCAAAACAGAATCAGGAAGAAATAGAAAACCTGAAAAGACCCATACCAGTAAAGAGATTGAAGCAGTAATCAAAAATCTCCCAACAAACAAGAGCCCAGGACCAGATGGCTTCCCAGGGGAATTCTACCAAGCATTTAAAGAAGAATTAATACATACTCTCCCGAAACTATAGAAATGGAAGGAAAACCTCCAAACTCACTTTATGAGGCCAGCATTACCTTCATCCCAAAACCAGACAAAGACCCCTTCAAAAAGGAGAATTACAGACCAATACTCCTGATGAAGATGGATGCAAAAATTGTCACCAAAATACTAGCTAATAGGATCCAACAAGTCATTAAAAGTATTATTCACAACAACCAAGTGGGATTTATTCTGGGGCTGCAAGGTTGGTTCAACATCTGCAAATCAATCAATGTGATACAATACATTAATAAAAGAAAGAACAAGAACCATATGTTACTCTCAATAGATGCTGAAAAAGCATTTGACAAAGCAAGCATCGCTTCCTGATCAAAACTCTCCACAGTGTAGGCATAGAGGGTAGATTCCTCAATATCATCAAAGCCATCTATGAAAAACCCACAGCGAATATTATTCTCAATGGGGAAACACTGAGAGCTTTTCCCCTAAGGTCAGGAACACGGCAGGGCTGTCTACTGTCACCACTGGTATTCAACATAGTACTCGAAGTCCTAGCCTCATCAATGAGACGAAAAAAAGAAATAAAAGGCATCTGAATTGGCAAAGAAGAAGTCAAACTCTCACTCTTTGCTGCTGATATGATACTTTATGTGGAAAGCCCAAAAGATTCCATCCCAAACTGCTAGAACTCATATAGGAATTCAGTAAAGTGTCAGGTTATACAATCAATGTGCAGGAATCAGTTGCATTTCTATACCAACAGCAAGACAGAAGACAGAGAAATTAAGGAGTCAATCCCATTACAACTGTATCCGAAACCATAAGATACCTAGGAATAAACCTAACTAAAGAGGCAAAGAATCTGTATTCAGAAAACTATAAAGTCCTCATGAAAGAAACTGAGGAAGACACAAAGTGAAGGAAAAATGTTCCATGCTCATGGATTGGAAGAACAAATATTGTGAAAATGTCTCTGCTACCTAAAGCAATCTACACATTTAATGCAATCCCTATCAAAATACCATCAATTTTTTTCAAAGAAATAGAACAAATAATTCTAAAATTTATATGGAACCAGAAAAGAGCTCAAGTTGCCAGAGGAATGTTGAAAAAGAAAACCAAAGTTGGCAGTATCACAATTCCAGACTTCAAACTCTATTGCAAAGCTGTAATCTGCAAGACAGTATGGTACTGGCACAAAAACAAACACATAGATCACTGGAATAGAATAGACAGCCCAGAAATGGACCCTCAACTCTATGGTCAACTAATCTTTAACAAAGCAGGAAAAAATATCCAATGGAAAAAAGACAGCCTCTTCAACAAATGCTTTTGGTAAAATTGGACAGCCGCCATGCAGAAGAATGAAACTGGACCATTTCCTTACACCACACACGAAAATAGACTCCAAATGGATGAAAGACCTCAATGTGAGAGAGGAATCCATCCAAATCTTTGAGGAGAACAGAGGCAATAACCTCTTGGACCTCAGATGCTGCAATTTCTTTCTAGAAACATTGCCAAAGGCCAGGGAAGCAGGGCAAAAATCAACAATTGGGACTTCATCAAGATCAAAAGCTTTGCACAGCAAAGGAAAAATCGACAAAACCAAAAGACAACCAACAGAATGGGAGATATTTGATATATCTACTCTGCGCTTACTGAGTTATCACAACAGCAAATATTTGAGATATTTGTAAATGACGTATCAGATAAAGGGCTAGTATCCAAAAATCTATAAATAACTTATCAAACTGAATACCCAATGAACAAGTAATCTAATCAGGAAATGGGCAGAAGACATTAACAGACATTTCTGCAAAGAAGACATCCAACTGGCCAACAGACACATGAAAAAAATCCTCAACATCACTTGGCATCAGGGAAATACAAATCAAAACCACCGTGAGATATCACCTCACACCAGTCAGAATGGCTAAAATTAACAAGTCAGGAAACAACAGATGTTGGCAAGAAGGTGGAGAAAGGGGAACCCTCCTACACTGCTGATGGGAATGCAAGCTGGTACAGCCACTCTGGAAAACAGCATGACGGTTCCTCAAAAAAGTTGAAAATAGAGCTGACCTATGAGCCACCAATAGCACTGCTGGGTGTTTACCCCAAAATTACAAATGTAGTGATACAAAGGGGCACATGCACATGAATGTTTATAGCAGCAATGTCCATAATAGCCAAACTATGGAGTTTTACTGCTAGGAAATCAGCATGAAAAGTGGGTCCACAGACCCACTCCCCAGTGAAACAAGAAAAGCTGTGAAAATTAAAAAACAAAACAACAACAACAACAACAACAAATCACATATCGTCTTCAGGAATTGTCCTAAGGGAGCACAGGAAACAAGAAACATTTATTTAAGAGAATCTACTACAACTTGGTAAATGACAGACTTGCTGTTTTTAACATGCTAGTCTAGTTTCTCATTCTAGGAATTATTCTAGTTTACTCCTCTTCCTTCAGTGTCCTCCCACCCCCCAGTATTCTCAGTTCTGTTGGCAATCTCTTGGATCTATCCATTTGTTCATATACACTTCCACAACCCTTATCTAATTCTTATTTCTTATAAAAAGTAGCATCCAGTCTTCTTTTTCCCATTCTTTTCCTTTTCAACTCCCCACCCTTCAACACCCTGTTTTCCATACTGTAGCCAAAATGATCTTTAAAACACGTGTATCATATTCCTCTAGTGATCACCAATCAATGGCTTTCCAATTAAGCTATTTACTATCATTCTTTTGCCTCAAAATATACTGACTTCTTTTTGCTCCTCAAATACATGGAGATCTTTCTCACCTCAGTTCATTGAATTTGCTATTTGCTGACTATGGGTATTATTCTTTTCTTACTTAGCTTTTCAAAAAAATTAGCTCTACTCATTCTTCAGATCTCAGCTCAAAGGTCATCTCCTCAGAGAGATTTCTCTTTAACTACATTTAGTGTCATCCTCTGCACTTACACTCAGATGTTACTAAGGTACCTAGCTTATTTTCTTCACAGAATTTATTACAAAATTGAAATATCACTTGTTGCCAAGCCCATCAGAGGAGATTAAAAGCATAATGAAGTAAATACTATATTGTAAAGATATATCTATGCATTCTATGGATGTCTCTTAAATTACAATTATACTGATTATGACACATTCGTTATTAAGCATATTATTTGTTTTCTAGAAATGGCCAGTTACAAATCCAGGGCACAGTATATGGCTTTCAGTCTTTGCAGGAAAAAGAGACCTTTGAAACAAATACCTTGTGCAAATGTTTGATCTGGATACCTGCCACCAAAGTACTAGGTTCAGGCTCAAAATACTTGTTTGGAGTTTCCCCACAGTTTTTCATCTCTTCTTTTCTTCTTCTAATTTTTGGTGCACCAAACCAATAGGAGTGCTACAAAGAAAGCCAAAATGTAATTACTAGGATGAGCTTTCAGAAATGAAGCATTTCATCTGAACACATCTATAATGAATAAAATGACTGATTTAGTAATCAAAATGTGCCTACAAAGAAAAGTCCAGGACCAGATATCATCACTGGTACTAAGCATTTAAACAACAGTTAACAAAAATTGTTCTCTAAGCCTTTCAAAAATGTAAGAGAAAGGAACACTTTCTAACTCATTCTATGAGCTCAGTATTACTTGAAAAGCAAACTCCAAAGTCAGACAAAGACATCATAAGGAAAATAAACTACAGACCAATACCCCTTACTAATATAGATTTTAAAATCTTCAAAAAATACTTGTAAAGTAAATCTAATAGCATATCAAAAGGAATATTCATCATGGCAAAGTGGGATTTATCCTAGGAATTCAGAGTGGTTTAACATACAAAAACCAATCAACGAAATATATCACACTAATAGAACAAATGGAACATGATCATTTCAACTGATACAAATAAAGCCTCTGACAAAGTGTTTCATGATAAAAAAAAACACTTGGAAAACTAGGAACAGTTTCTTGACATTCATCAGGGAACTTATGAAAAAAACCACAGCTTAGTCTTCAATAGTGAAAGACTTAAGTTTTTCCTCTAAAATCAGGAATAAGACAAGGGCCTGCTTTCATCCTTGCTATTCACAGAAATAAAAGATATCCAAACTGGAAAGAAAGAAGTAAAACTACCTATATTTGAAGATAATGTGATTCTACATACTGATGTGCCCAAAGAATCCTCTCCTAATATACACTATTAGAGCTAATAAACAAATTCAGCAAAAAGGCAAGATACAAGATCAACATGTATACATCAGTTGGGAGCTATGAACAATATGAAAAGAAAATCCTATTCTAACAATTCTATTTTTTTTAAGATTTTATTTTTATTTATTTGACAGAGAGAGAGATATCACAAGTAAGCGGAGAGGCAGACAGAGAGAGAGAGGAAGAAGCAGGCTCTCCGCTGAGCAGAGAGCCCGATGCTGGGCTCGATCCCAGGACCCTGGGATCATGACCTGAGCCGAAGGCAGAGGCTTTAACCCACTGAGCCACCCAGGCGCCCCTCTAACAATTCTATTTATAATAGCATCCAAAAGAGTAAAATACTTAGGAACAAAGTTCCTAAACAAAGAGGTGAACGACTCATATACTGAAACTGTAACACCTCAATGAAAGAATTTAAAGACAATATAAATAGAAAGCTAAAAAAGAAGAAGAAAGTTCATGGACTGAAAGGCAATATTTTTCTGGTGGTGGTGGGGGGATGATTCCAAGATCATCACTGTTTGCTTTGCACTGATTCCCAGAGTTCCCTGCATCGCAGGGCTTCAGGGGCCCACAGTGTTGACATGTTCTTTCCTGGCTGCTTTCCTTTCCTGTCTCATTTCCCCTCTTTCTGATCCTTCCAAATAAATTTCAAACCCTGTTGAGAGACAGCATTTTTAATACAGCACTACCACTTAAAGCAATCAATAGATTCACTATAATTCCTATAAATATTCTAATGGTTACTTTTACAGATATACAGAAGCTGATATCAAGTTCTTATGGACTCCAGGACCTCCTAATAGCCAAAACAATCCTGAAAAAGAAGAGAAAAAGCTGGATGACATTTTCAGATTTTAAAACTTACTATAAAACTATAGTAATCAAACAGTGTGGTATTGACATGAGAATAGATGTATAGGCCAATGCAATAAACTTAAGTATGCAAGAGTGAAACCATACATTTATGGTCAATTTGCAACAAGGGTGCTAAGACCATTCAATGGGGAAAAACAGTCTTTCCAAAGAATGGTATTGGGACAAAAGGATATCCACAGCCAGAAAATGAAGCTGAATCCCTATCTCATACTATATGAAAATCAACCCAAAATTGATCAGTGATCTAAATTTAACAGATAAAAACCATACAATTCTTTTTTTAAAACCATCAAATTCTTAGAAGAAAACACGGGTAAATTTTGATGACTTTGGATTAGATGTGACACAAAATTCACAACCAACAAAAATTTTTTAATTGGTTTTGAATCAAAGTTAAAAATTATTGTGCATGAAAGAGTACTACAAAGAGAATGAAAAGATAACCCAGAGAATGGAATAAAATATTTGTAAATCATGTATCTGATAAGGCTCTACTGTCCAGAATATATATTTTAAAAAGTCACAGAGTTTGAATAGACATTTCTGTAAGTAACATATCCAATGGCCAAGAAGCAAGCCCATGAAAATATCTCAACATGATTAATCATTAGGGAAATGCATGTCAAAACCATGAGACCACTTTATACCCACAAGGATGGCCATAATAAAGGAAAAAGAATAAAAAAGTGTTTTGAGGCTGTGGAGAAATTGGAACCCTGGTACATTGCTTGTGGGAATGTACAAATGGTGCAGTCACTGCAGAAAACAGTTTAGTGATTACTGAAAACATGAAAACAGAATTATCCTAAGTACTAGCAATTCTACTCCAAGGTATATTCCCCAAAGAACTGAAACAGGTACACAAGCAAATATTTATAGATAAATATTCCTGGCAGCACTATTCAAACAGCCAAAAGATGTCCTACATTTCTAACTATAGGTTGATAAAGGAATTGTCCTATATACTTACAATGGAATGTTATTCAGTAATCAAAAAGAATGAAGTGCTGATACATATTCATGGATAAACTTCAAAAGCATTATGTTAAGTGAAAGAAACTGAATAGTCACATATTATATGATTTTATTTATACAAGACATCCAGAATAGTAAGTCCTTAGAAAAAGAAAGCTGATTAGTGGTTGTTAGGGGCTTTGGGATAGGGAAAAATGGGATGTGACTTCTTAATGGGTATAAGGCTTTATTTTTTGGGGTGATAAATATTTTGGAACTAGGTATGTGCAAGTACATTGTAAATGTACTAACTTCCACTTTTTTGTTCCACTTCAAAATAGTTAATTTTAACATATGAATTTCATTGGAATTAAAAATTTTAATGTGAAAAAAGAAATGAAGTACTCTAAGAACTTAAAAAAAACACTGGCTTGGTTTACTCTGTGGCTACTGCATACCTCAAGGGATTGAACTTTGCAGCAAAATTGTGTATGATTTATATCTCTAGGATTTAGAAGTAAAAATTGTTTTGAAATGTTAGTGTTCAGGAAGAAGAGACAAAACGGAATTATTCAACAATGAAGTCATAGCCAATGCATTTTATCACACTCAGAATACTTTCTTTGTACTGTATATTATTCAGGAAATAATGTGGAGGGCAAGATGCAGAAACTCTTCCACTCTAAGTAAACTGGTCTACTCCTTGAAAGTAAACAGGTGGTAAGGACAGAGATACGGGAAATACCCCATCCTCTACTTACTAGGATCTAAGAAATCATTGCATGTTATTTAGCTGGGAAAATCTTCTGCAGACTTTCAGGTTTCTTAATCCTTCAATCTAATTTACTATGTACCATGTAGCTGAAGAAGAGTTCTATTACTCACAATTTTTAAATGTATGGGGTTTCAGTGTCTTATCCACAGATATGCATTTGCATATGTGGAAGGCTTTAAGAGATCAAGAAATAGCTAGCATTTTCCTATGGCTGGCATGCACAGGAAAATTATTCTGCATATGGCCTTTTGATTTGCCTATAAATATTAAAAGAAATAGGCTCAAAGGGACTATGACTTTTTATAATAACAACAGCATTAGTACTCACCATAAGAAAAAAGTACCATGGTTGGGGCACGCCATACTGCCCTGGAAAGACAGTTTCTATATACCAGGTCACAAGGCCATACAAGAAAGCATCAAGTAAAAGCATTAACAAAATATAGCCAAACATGAGATTATCCTCAAGGTGGACTGGTGTCCAAATATTATTCCATCTAATACCAATTTCTGAAATAAAAAGGAGATACCATGGATGACAGCTCTGTAAAACAGCAAAGAAAAAAGTTGATACTCTAAATCCTGTCACTGTGAATTATCTATATGTTAATACCCTTATTATTTAAGTCATCTAAGAAAAAGATAGAATATGTAATAACACTGGGTTCTTCTGACCTCGATTTAGAATCTACAAAAATAAATAGGAATGACTGAGACAAGGTCAACGAATGAAACAATAATAACAAAAATGGCAAGAAAAAAGGAAGTCTATTAGAGCCTATTTTTCTATCCCTTCATACTAAATTCACATTTAAACTACCATCAGGGTACACAAATCTGGAAAGATATTCAACAGCACTAGAGATGGATGCTGACTACACTACAATGCAGAAGAAAAAGAGATTTTGCTTAAATATAGTTCTGGGGCACCTGGGTAGCTCAGGTGGTTAAGTGTGCAAATCTCGATTTTGGCTCAGGTCATGTCAGGGTCATAAGATCCAGCCCTGCACTGGGCTCCATGCTGGGTGTGGAGCTTGCCTGATTCTCTCTCTCCCTCTCCCTCTGCTCTTCCTCCCCCACTCACACACATGGCACATACAACTCTCTCTAAATCAATCAATAAATAAAGTTCTGATAGAAGAGAAAAAGAAAGTCATTTAAAAAGTTATCCTTTGTTCTATTTCTTCTATTTTTGGACAAAGTATAGCATAACTGAAAAAGCATGGGGGCTTGCAGTGAACTCCTAATTCAAAGACATTTCATGAATATGGTCAGTGAAACTTGTCCTTTCTTTCAGCTTCAGCCTCCCTTTCCTATAGATCAATACCATCAGAATATTCATTAGTGCTGTGTATTTGAAAAAGCTATAAAAAAGTAATAGTTTAAGAAAAAGTATTTAGTAGAGTTAAAAATTATCAAAATGAAAGCCATTTTGAGAGACAGTGAACAGCAAATTAGAAACAACAACAACAAAGGTAGAATGCAATTTTAGGAAGTCTGCTGTACCTTGAGAAATCCTCCCAGCCAGAACACAACAGGAGTTCGTGAAAGAGAAAATATAGAAAATAATAACTAAATAAAATAAACTAATCCAATAAAAAAAAATTCAATTAGAAAACCAAAAAGTGGGTGCCTGGGTGGCTCAGTTGGTTAAGCGCCTGCTTTTGGCTCAGGTCATGATCCTGGAGTCCTGTATCGAGTCCCACATCGGGCTCCCAGCTCTGTGGGGAGTCTGCTTCTCCCTCTGACCCTCTCCCCTCTCATGCTCTCACTCTCTTTCTCTCTCTCTCTCTCAAATAAATAAGTAAAAATCTTTTAAAAAACTAATTAGAAAACCAAAAAGTATACATCCTGTTGTAGACTAAGCCAATGAAAATCCCACATCTAGATAAATACCAGTGAAATTTTAATGTTTCAGGTATAAAGAAAGAAAAATACAAGTATCCATACAGAAATTATATGTATATTCTTCTGACTGGCTGTTCATTGGGAGTAGGTTTTTGTTCACAGGTGAAAAAATTAAGTCCTTAATCATCTTCATTAATGAATAAATGTAATGAAATTCCCACTAAATCCCGGTAAGAGTTTTCATAGATTTTGATAAAGTGATTCTCAAAGTGATATGAATAAAAAACAAGGTCTGGGGATACGAACATATTAAGACTTGTTATAAAGCTATGAGAAAACCATTGTAGTGCTGACACAAAAGTAGAATAAAAGAGATCAAAAGAATGGAAAAAGTCACCAGAAAGATACATGCCTATGTGGAAACTTGACATAAAACAAAGGTGGAATTTGAAACCAGTAGAGATCAACAAATTATCCAATAAATAATGGTAATAGCTTGATTTCCATATGGAAAATAAAATTAAGTTCTTAGCTCAAACCGGCAGAAGTATCTACTCTGCGCTTACTGAGTTATCACAACAGCAATATCAATCAAAGCTAAGCTATGAATATCTTATAAAATAGTATTTTTATATTGAAAAAATTATTTACATTAGTATGTATACAAAAAATTATTTACATTAGTATGTATACTGTTTGAGCAAATATATGTGTATTGTTATGCTAATAGCAAAAAACTGGAAACCACTTAAATATACATTGCCAGAGAACTAATCAATTATAGTACGTCACAATGGATAGAATACTAAACGACTATGTAAAAAGTTAGTATTTCTCTATGTGAGAAGAGGTCTAACAGATTATTAAGTTAAATAAAGCAAGTAGCAGAACAGGCTTAAAACTACTTTATTTGAGAGTATAACTGGAGGCTTATTGTGGAGTAATGGGGAACTTCTAATTTTTCACAACTCTGATTTTTCTTTTTTTAGTTCACATAACTGCTTTTACAATAAACAAACAAATCTAGGGATAAATAACTTGTATAGGATTTTCTTACTTCCTTACCCACTGTCCCACCTATGTTGCCTCAATTCAACCTTTCAAGGAATCAAACAGCAAAGGCAAAATTTGCAGGGCAAACACATACGTCTTACTTCCAACTTGAGCAGATGACTAATCCCCAGTGCCAATGCAACATTTGAGCTGAGACAGGCAGCCACCTTCTTGGTAAGGGTCATCTGTCCATAGAATTGAATAATGGTATTAAATGGAAAGAAACTGGCAAAATATAGGAGACTTCCAGCAGAAGCAGCCAAATGGACTGAAAATAAGGAAATTATAAGGTCACCCTAAAGCAATATGCAAAATACTGACTTTTTCTACTACATTATAGAGAAAAGAATGTAAGCTCTATGAGGGAAGAGTATTTGTCTTTCTTTTTCATCCTTGTGTCACCATCAGGCTCACAGTACATGCTCCCTAAATATGTGTTAAATAAATGAATTAATAGTTTGTGTACAGGATATTTATAGTCATTTGAATGAAGATTTATTCATGAGCACTGGGCTTGAGAAATTATAAATGCACACAATCGGTATTAATAATTATTAATAACTGCTAGAGTTTCCAGAGTCTTAAGTACTGGGTAGAATAAAAAGCTCTGTATGAAGTTTTAAACATTATGCTTCCAAAAAAAAGAAAAAAAAGAAAGAAAAAAATAAACATATGCTTCCAATCTCAATCACGATGCCCCAAATAAAGAATAGCTGAAGAGGGGCGCCTGGTTGGCTCAGTGTGTTAAAGCCTCTGCCTTCGGCTCGAGTCATGATCCCAGAGTCCTGGGATTGAGCCCCACATCGGGCTCTCTGCTCAGCAGGGGACCTCCTTCCTCCTCTCTCTCTGCCTGCCTCTCTGCCTACTTGTGATCTCTGTCTGTCAAAAAAATAAATAAAATCCTAAAAAAAAAAAAATAGCTGAATAAATTGCTAACTACTGAGAGTTGGATATGGTTAGGTCCATAAGCATTGGATCTTATAGGCTCGAAAAAGAATTCTTGTTAAGATTATCATTGGGATGGGGGCGCCTGGGTGGCTCAGCGGGTTAAAGCCTCTGCCTTCGGCTCAGGTCATGATCCCAGGGTCCTGGGATCGAGCCCCACATCGGGCTCTCTGCTTGGCAGGGAGCCTGCTTCCTCCTCTCCCTCTCTCTCTGCCTGCCTCTCTGCCTACTTGTGATCTCTCTCTGTCAAATAAATAAAATCTTAAAAAAAAAAAAGATTATCATTGAGATGACATAAAATCAACATTAAAGAAGAAAGTAAAAACACCCAAATCATAGTCAACTAATCTTCAACAAAGCAGGAAAGAATATCCAATGGAAAAAAGACACTCTCTTCAACAAATGGTGTTGGGCAAACTGGACAGCCACATGCAGAAGAATGAAACTGGACCACTTTCTCAAATCATATACAAAAATAAATTCAGAATGGATCAAAGACCTCAAAGTGAGACAGGAAACCATTGAAATCCTAGAGGAGAACACAGGCAGCAACCTCTTTGACTTAGGCCATATCAACTACTTGCTAGGCACATCGTTGGAGACAAGGGAAACAAAAGCAAAAATGAACTCTTAGGACTTCTGCATGTTGAAGAAACAAAACTAAAAGGCAACCTATGGAATGGGAAAAGATATTTGCAAACAACATATCTGATAAAGAGTTAGTATCTAAAATCTATAAAGAACTTATCAAATTCAACACCTGAAAAACAAATAACCCAGTTAAGAAATGGGCAGAAGACACAAATAGACATTTTTCCAAAGAAGACATCCAGATGGCTTACAGATACATGAAAAGATGCCCAGCATCACTCAGGATCAGGGAAATACAAATCAAAACCATGATGAGAAACCACCTCAGACCTAGCAGAATGGCTAAAATTAACGGCACAAGAAACAACAGATGTTGGCAAGGATATAGAGAAAGAGGAACACTCTTACACTGTTGGTGGGAATGAAAACTAGTGCAGCCACTCCAGACAACAGTATGGAGGTTCTTCAAAAAGTTAAAAATAGAACTATCCTACAACCCAGCAATTGTACTACTCGTATTTACCCAAAGGATATACAAATTTTAGATTCAGAGGGGTACATGAACCCCAATGTTCATAGCAGCATTATCAATGATAGCCAAACTATGGAAAGAGCCCAAAGGTCTACTTACTGATAAAGAAGATGTAGTAGGGGGAGGAGTCAAGATGGCGGAGAAGTAGCAGGCTGAGACTACTTCAGGTAGCAGTAGATCAGCTAGATAGCTTATCTAAAGATGGAAAACACCTACAAATCCAATGGGAGATCAAAGAGAAGAAGAACAGCAATTGTAGAAACAGAAAATCAACCACTTTCTGAAAGGTAAGACTGGTGGAGAAGTGAATCCAAAGCGACGGGAAGATAGACCATGGGGGGAGGGGCCGGCTCCCGGCGAGTGGTGGAGCAACGGAGCACAAAATCAGGACTTTTAAAAGTCTGTTCCGCTGAGGGACATCGCTCCAGAGGCTTAACCGGGGTGAAGCCCACGTGGGGTCAGCGTGGCCTCAGGTCCCGCAGGGTCACAGAAGGATTGGGGGCGTCTGAGTGTCTCAGAGCTTGCACGAATTAGAATAGGGAAGCCGGCTACAGAGACAGAGCCGAGGAGTGAGCTCTCAGCTCGGGTTACCTTGAACCCGTCACAGGCTCGGTCAGCTTGGAGCGTGGCCAGAGGCAGGGTGACGGGAGTAATTGGGCGCTGTTCTCTGAGGGCACACTGAGGAGTGGAGCCCCGGGCTCTCGGCTCCTCTGGGCCGGAGACCGGGAGGCCGCCATCTTCATTCCCGCCCTCCGGAACTCTACGGAAAGCGCTCAGGGAACAAAAGCTCCCAAAAGCAAACCCGAGCGGACTACTCAGCCCGGCCCCGGGTAAGGGCGGTGCAACTCCACCTGGGGCAAAGACACTTGAGAATCACTACAACAGGCCCCTCCCCCAGAAGATCAACAAGAAATCCAGCCAGGACCAAGTTCACTTACCAAGGAGTGCAGTTTCAATACCAAGGAGAGCAGCAGAATTCCAGAGGAAGAGAAAGCAAAGCACGGAACTCATGGCTTTCTCCCCATGATTCTTTAGCCTTCCAGTTAATTTAATTTTTTTTTTCTTTTTCAATTTTTTTCCCCTCTGCTTCTGCCAAATTTTTTAAACTTTTACCCTTTTCTTTTTTAACGTTTTTAAACTAGTTTATCTAATATATATATATTTTTTCTTTTTTATATTTTTTTCTTTATTCATTTTCTTTTTTTAATTGTTTCTTTTTTTTTTCTTTCTGAAACTCTTTTTATCCCCTTTCTCCCCCCTCACGATTTGGGATCTCTTCTGATTTGGTTAAAGCATATTTTCCTGGGGTTGTCGCAACCCTTTTAGTATTTTACCTGCTCCTTCATATACTCTTATTGGACAAAATGACAAGGCAGAAAAATTCACCACAAAAAAAAAGAACAAGAGGCAGTACCAAAGGCTAGGGACCTAATCAACACAGATATTGGTAATATGTCAGATCTAGAGTTCAGAATAACGATTCTCAAGGCTTAGCCGGGCTCGAAAAAGGCATGGAAGATATTAGAGAAACCCTCTCAGGAGATATAAAAGCCCTTTCTGGAGAAATAAAAGAACTAAAATCTAACCAAGTTGAAATCAAAAAAGCTATTAATGAGGTGCAATCAAAAATGGAGGCTCTCACTGCTAGGATAAATGAGGCAGAAAGACTTAGCAATATAGAAGACCAAATGACAGAGAATAAAGATGCTAAGCAAAAGAGGGACAAACAGCTACTGGACCATGAAGGGAGAATTTGAGAGATAAGTGATACCATAAGACAAAACAACGTTAGAATAATTGGGATTCCAAAAGAAGAAGAAAGAGAGAGGGGAGCAGAAGGTATATTGGAGAGAATTATTGGAGAGAATTTCCCCAATATGGCAAAGGGAACAAGCATCAAAATCCAGGAGGTTCAGAGAACCCCCCTCAAAATCAATAAGAATAGGTCCACACCCCATCATCTAATAGTAAAATTTACAAGTCTTAATGACAAATAGAAAATCTTGAAAGCAGTCCGGGAAAAGAAGTCTGTAACATATAATGGTAAAAATATTAGATTGGCAGCAGACTTATCCACAGAGACCTGGCAGACCAGAAAGAGCTGGCATGATATATTCAGAACACTAAAGGAGAAAAACATGCAGCCAAGAATACTATATCCAACTAGGCTATCATTGAAAATAGAAGGAGAGATTAAAAGCTTCCAGGACAAACAAAAACTGAAAGAATTTGCAAACACCAAACCAGCTCTACAGGAAATATTGAAAGGGGTCCTCTAAGCAGAGAGAGACCCTAAAAGTAGTAGATCAGAAAGGAACAGAGACAATATACAATAACAGTCACCTTACAGGCAATACAATGGCACTAAATTCATATCTCTCAATACTTACCCTGAATGTTAATGGGCTAAATGCCCCAATCAAAAGACACAGGGTGTCAGAATGGATAAAAAAACAAAACCGATCTATATGTTGCCTACAAGAAACTCCAGATTTAAAGTGCGGGGGTGGAAAAGAATTTACCATGCTAATGGACATCAGAAGAAAGCAGGAGTGGCAATCCTTATATCAGATCAATTAGATTTGAAGCTAAAGACTATAATAGGAGATGAGGAAGGACACTATATCATACTCAAAGAATCTGTCCAACAAGAAGATCTAATAGTTTTAAATACCTATGCCAAAACGTGGGAGCAGCCAACTGTATAAACCAATTAATAACAAAATCAAAGAAACACATCAACAATAATACATTAATAGTAGGGGACTTTAACACCCCCTCACTGAAATGGACAGATCATCCAAGCAAAAGATCAACAAGGAAATAAAGGCCTTAAATGACACACTGGACCAGATGGACATCACAGATATATTCAGAACATTCCATCCCAAAGCAATAGAATACTCATTCTTCTCTAGTGCATATGGAACATTCTCCAGAATAGATAACATCCTCGGTCCTAAATCAGGTCTCAACTGGTATCAAAAGATTGGGATCATTCCCTACATATTTTCAGACCACAATGCTCTAAAGCTAGAACTCAATCACAAGAGGAAATTTGGAAAGAACCCAAATACATGGAGACTAAACAGCATCCTTCTAAAGAATGAATAGGTCAACAAGGAAATTAAAGAAGAATTGAAAAAATTCATGGAAACAAATGATAATGAAAACACAAGGGTTCAAAATCTGTGGGACACAACAAAGGCAGTCCTGAGAGGAAAATATATAGTGGTACAAGCCTTTCTCAAGAAACAAGAAAGGTCTCAGGCACACAACCTAACCATACACCTAAAGGAGCTGGAGAAAGAACAAGAAAGAAACCCTAAACCCAGCAGGAGAAGAGAAATCATAAAGATCAGAGCAGAAATCAATGAAATAGAAATGAAAAAAAAAAAACAATAGAACAAATCAACGAAACTAGGAGCTGGTTCTTTGAAAGAATTAATAAGATTGATAAACCCCTGGCTAGACTTATCAAAAAGAAAAGAGAAAGGACCCAAATAAAATCATGAATGAAAGAGAGATCACAATTAACACCAAAGAAATACAATTATAAGAACATACTATGAGCAACTCTACACCAATAAATTTGACAATCTGGAAGAAATGGATGCATTCCTAGAGACAAATAAACTACCGCAACTGAACCAGGAAGAAATAGAAAACCTGAACAGACCCATAACCAGTAAGGAGATTGAAACAGTCATCAAAAATCTCCAAAGAAACAAAAGCCCAGGGCCAGACGGCTTCCCGGGGGAATTCTACCAAACATTTAAAGAAGAACTAATTCCTATTCTCCTGAAACTGTTCCAAAAAATAGAAATGGAAGGAAAACTTCCAAACTCATTTTATGAGGCCAGCATCACCTTGATCCCAAAACCAGACAAGGATCCCCCTCAAAAAAGAGAACTACAGACCAATATCCTTGATGAACACAGATGCGAAAATTCTCACCAAAATACTAGCCAATAGGATCCAACAGTACATTAAAAGGATTATTCATGGGGCGCCTGGGTGGCTCAGGGGTTAAAGCCTCTGCCTTCAGCTCAGGTCATGATCCCGGGGTCCTGGGATCGAGCCCCACATTGGGCTCTCTGCTCAGTGGCGAGCCTGCTTCCCCTTCTCTCTCTGCCTGCCTCTCTGCCTACTTGTGATTTCTCTCTCTGTCAAATAAAGAAAGAAAATCTTTAAAAAAAAAAAAAAAGGATTATTCACCATGACCAAGTGGGATTTATTACAGGGCTGCAATGTTGGTTCAACATCCACAAATCAATCACTGTGATACAACACATTAATTAAAAAAAGAAAAGAACCATATGATACTCTGAATAGATGCTGAAAAAGCATTTGACAAAGTACAGCATCCCTTCCTGATCAAAACTCTTCAAAGTGTAGGGATAGACGGCACATAACTCAATATTATCAAAGCCATCTATGAAAAACCCACCGCAAATATCATTCTCAATGGAGAAAAACTGAAAGCTTTTCCGCTAAGGTCAGGAACACGGCAGGGATGTCCATTATCACCACTGCTATTCAACATAGTACTAGAAGTCCTAGCCTCAGCAATCAGACAACAAAAGGAAATTAAAGGCATCCAAATCGGCAAAGAAGAAGTCAAACTATCACTCTTCGCAGATGATATGATACTCTATGTGGAAAACCCAAAAGACTCCACTCCAAAACTGCTAGAACTTGTACAGGAATTCAGTAAAGTGTCAGGATATAAAATCAATGCACAGAAATCAGTTGCATTTCTCTACACCAACAACAAGACAGAAGAAAGAGAAATTAAGGAGTCCATCCCATTTACAATTGCACCCAAAACTATAAGATACCTAGGAATAAACCTAACCAAAGAGACTAAGAATCTATACTCAGAAAACTATAAAGTACTCATGAAAGAAATTGAGGAAGACACAAAGAAATGGAAAAATGTTCCATGCTCCTGGATTGGAAGAATAAATATTGTGAAAATGTCTATGCTACCTAAAGCAATCTACACATTTAATGCAATTCCTATCAAAGTACCATCCATTTTTTTCAAAGAAATGGAACAAATGATCCTAAAATTTATATGGAACCAGAAAAGACCTCGAATAGCCAAAGGAATATTGAAAAAGAAAGCCAAAGTTGGTGGCATCACAATTCCGGACTTCAAGCTCTATTACAAAGCTGTCATCATCAAGACAGCATGGTACTGGCACAAAAACAGACACATAGATCAATGGAACAGAATAGAGCCCAGAAATAGACCCTCAACTCTATGGTCAACTAATCTTCGACAAAGCAGGAAAGAATGTCCAATGGAAAAAAGACAGCCTCTTCCATAAATGGTATTGGGAAAATTGGACAGCCACATGCAGAAAAATGAAATTGGACCATTTCCTCACACCACACATGAAAATAGACTCAAAATGGATGAAGGACCTTAATGTGAGAAAGGAATCCATCAAAATCCTCGAGGAGAACACAGGCAGCAACCTCTTCAACCTCAGCCGCAGCAACATCTTCCTAGGAACATTGCCAAAGGCAAGGGAAGCAAGGGCAAAAATGAACTATTGGGATTTTATCAAGATCAAAAGCTTTTGCACAGCAAAGGAAACAGGTAACAAAACCAAAAGACAACTGACAGAATGGGAGAAGATATTTACAAGCGACATATCAGATAAAGGGCTAGTGTCCAAAATCTATAAAGAACTTAGCAAACTCAACACCCAAAGAACAAATAATCCAATCAAGAAATGGGCAGAAGACATGAACAGACATTTCTGCAAAGGAGACATCCAGATGGCCAACAGACACATGAAAAAGTGCTCCACATCACTCGGCATCAGGGAAATACAAATCAAAACCACAATGAGATATCACCTCACACCAGTCAGAATGGCTAAAATTAACAAGTCAGGAAATGACAGATGCTGGCGAGGATGCGGAGAAAGGGGAACCCTCCTACACTGTTGGTGGGAATGCAAGCTGGTGCAACCACTCTGGAAAACAGCATGGAGGTTCCTCAAAATGTTGAAAATAGAACTACCCCATGACCCAGCAATTGCACTGCTGGGTATTTACCCTAAAGATACAAACGTAGTGATCTGAAGGGGCACGTGCACCCGAATGTTTATAGCAGCAATGTCTACAATAGCCAAACTATGGAAAGAACCTAGATGTCCATCAACAGACGAATGGATAAAGAAGATGTGGTATATATACACAATGGAATACTATGCAGCCATCAAAAGAAATGAAATCTTGCCATTTGCGACGACGTGGATGGAACTAGAGGGTATCATGCTTAGCGAAATAAGTCAATCGGAGAAAGACAACTATCATATGATCTCCCTGATATGAGGGAGAGGAGATGCAACATGGGGGGTTAAGAGGGTAGGAGAAGAGTAAATGAAACAAGATGGGATTGGGAGGGAGACAAACCATAAGTGACTCTTTTTTTTTTTAAAGATTTTATTTATTTATTTGTCAGAGAGAGAGAGGGAGAGAGAGCAAGCACAGGCAGACAGAATGGCAGGCAGAGGGAGAAGCAGGCTCCCTGATGAGCAAGGAGCCCGATGCGGGACTCGATCCCAGGACGCTGGGATCATGACCTGAGCCGAAGGCAGCTGCTTAACCAACTGAGCCACCCAGGCGTCCCACCATAAGTGACTCTTAATCTCACAAAACAAACTGAGGGTTGATGGAGAGAGGGGGGTTGGGGGGTGGGGTTATGGACATTGGGGAGGGTATGTGCTATGGTGAGTGCTGTGATGTGTGTAAACCTGGTGATTCATAGACCTGTACCGCTGGGGATAAAAATATATGTTTATAAAAAATAAAAAGTTAAAAAAAAATAAAAGAAGATGTAGTACAACACACACACACACACACACACACACACACACACACACACACACCACAGTGGAATATTACTCAGCCATCAAAAAGAATGAAATCCTGCCCTATGCCATGATGTAGATGGAACTACTAAATGAAATGTCAGAGGAAGACAAATACTATATGACTTCACTCATATGTGGAATTAAGAAACAAAACAGATGAACACAGGAGAAGGGGGAAAGAAAAAGAGAGAGGCAAACCATAAGAGACTCTTAATTATAGAGAACACACTGAGGGTTGATGGAAGGAGGTAGGCTGTGGATGGGCTAAATGGATGATGCATATTAAGGGGGGCACATGTTGTGATGAGAAAGGGCTGTTATGTGTTAAGTGATGAACTGCCAAGTTCTACTTCTGCAACCAGTATTACACTGTATGTTAACTAACTAGAATTTAAATAAAAACTTGAAACAAAAAATAAATAAGGCAAACACAAAAAAACACTCAAATTATAATGATATCAACTGTCTCTTTCTTCCTTTAAATCACTTTATTGAGGTATAACTGACATATAAAGAGCCGTACATACTTAACAACTTGATGAGTCTGGAGGTAGGTATATACCTGTGAATACATAATCTATGCTATAAACATATCTATCACCTCCCAAAGTTTCCTTCTGCCCTGTTTACTTATTATCTTTTTGGTGATATGAATACTTAACATAAAATGTACCTCTTAGCAAGTTTTTTAAGTGTACAGTACAGTATTACTATAATACTACAGTATTACTATTACTTATAGGCACTATGTTTTTTAGGAGATCTCTAAGATACTTCTTCATCTTGCATAATGAAACTCTGTACCCTTTCACTAATACCTCCCTGCTTCCCTTTCCCCCAACTCCCAGGCAACCACCATTCTATACTGTGTATAAAGTATGACTACTTTAGATGTTTTTTTTTTTTAAGATTTTATTTATTGACAGAGAGAGAGAGAGAGATCACAATTAGGCAGAGCAGAGGCGGGGGTGGGGGAAGCAGGCTCCCTGCTGAGCAGAGAGCCCAATGTGGGGCTCGATCCCAGGACCCTGCGATCATGACATGAGCTGAAGGCAGAGGCTTAACCCACTGAGCCACCCAGGTGCCCCTACTTTACATTTCTTAAATAAGTGGCATCATGTCTTATTTTCTGTGTCTTGCTTGTTCACAACCTAATGTCTTCTAGAGTCAGTATTTTTACAAATGGCAGAATTTCCTTTGTTTGTAAGGCAGAAAAATATCCCTTTGAATGTATATACCACGTTTTTCTTTTAGCCATTCACCCACTGAAGGACAATTTAGGTTGCTTTTGTGGCTTTTCTATTGTGAATAATGAATACAACAATACAGATATTTCACTTATTATACATTTTTACTTATCTATTAATTTTTTTTCCCATCATGATATATGTATTCCTTAATCCCAATCCCCTATTTTCCCCATCCCCCATTCATGTCCCCTTTGGTAACCATCAGTCTGTTCTCCGCAATTAAGAGTCTGTTTCTTAGTTTATTTCTCTCTTTTTCTCCCTTTGGTCATTTGTTTTGTTTCTTAAATTCACACATGAGTGAAATCGTATAGCATATGTCTTTCTCTGACTCACTTATTTTGCTTAGCATTATACTTTCTAGCTCCATCCATGTTATTGCAAATGGCAACACTTCATTTTTTATGGCTGAATAATATTCTGTTATATATATACACCCCACATCTTCTTTGTTCATTAATCAATTGATGGATACCTGGGCCGCTTCCACATCTTGGCTATTTTAAATAATGCTGTTATAAACATAGGGGTGCATGTATCCCTTTTTATTAGTGTTTTCATATTTTAGGATAGATACCTAGTAGTGTGATTACTGAACCATATAGTAGGTTTTTTTAAAAATTTTTAAAAAGATATTATTTATTTGACAGACAGAGATCACAAGTAGGCAGAGAGGCAGGCAGGGGGGGGGGAGTGGACTCCCTGCTGAGCAGAGAGCCCGATGCAGGGCTCAATCCCAGGGCCCTGGGATCATGACCTGAGCCAAAAGCAGAGGCTTTAACCCACTGAGCCACCCAGGCACCCAATCATAGAGTAGTTTTATTTTTAAATTTGAAGGGATGGATGAAACAGGTGAAGGGAATTAAGGGCACACTTATCGTAATTTGCACTGAGTAATGTACATAATTATTGAATCACTGTATTGTATACCTGAAACTAATATAACACTATACATTAATTACAGTGGAATTCAGTAAACAAATACCCCAAAAATCTGTTACAGAATGAGTCTTAGACTTACCTTTATTGAAGAACGTGCTAACCATAAAGGCAAAGAATATTGAAGCAATGGCGTAACACATAAGAAAGACAAAGATGAAACTACCGTCACTGAAGCGAAAGACTGGCTCACTGAAAATCTACAAAAAACCAATTATGACATCAGGTAAGGTACACCATAAATTACTGTCACATAATCACAAGAAAAGAGGGAGAAAATGATAGTGCTAATGTGGTAGATTATTGCTCAGTGACTGAAACTCAATTAGATGAAAGTTAACTAAGTAACTTATTTCTTACAGAAGGGTTTATGTTTTTCTCAGAGATATAGCAGTCTCTAAGTTTCCACAGCAGAAATAAAATCTGTATTTCATCCTCCCAGCACCTGAGACCAACCAGTTCACCGTATAATTACCTTTTGCCTCCCAAAGGGTAGTTGGGGCAGGCTATAATCAGCAAAAACTAAGATGTCTAACACATGTAGCTGTTGAGCACTTGAAAGGTAGCTAGTGTGACTGAGGAACTAAATTTTTTTTTAAGATTTTTATTTATTTATTTGACAGATTACAAGTAGGCAGAGAGGCAGGCAGAGAGAGAGAGAGAGGAGGAAGCAGGTTCCCCACTGAGCAGAGAGCCCGATGCGGGGCCCAATCCCAGGACCCTGAGATCATGACCCGAACCGAAGGCAGAGGTTTTAACCCACTGAGCCACCCAGGCACCCCATGAGGAACTAAATTTTTATTTTCATTTAATTTTAGTTATCTTGATTTAAATTGAAAAATGAAGGCAGTGTCTAAAACAGATCCTTTTTTTTTTTAAAGAAGACTTTTATTTTTTTAAGGATTTTATTTATTTATTTGATGGAGAGAGCACAAGTAGCAGAATGGCAGGTAAAGAGAGAGGGAAAAGTAGGCTCTCCGTGGAGCAGGGAGCCCAATGTAGGGCTCAATCCCAGGACCCAGGGATAGTGACCTGAGCTGATGGCAGACGTTCAACAGACTGAGCCACCGAGGCACCCCCGGATCAAGTATTTCTGATGAAAATATAGCATATGAATTCAGATGTGCTGTACATATAAAACACCTCCTGAAATAGGAAGACAGTACAAAAAAATGTAGGGGTGCCTGGGTGGCTCAGTTGGTTAAGAATCTGCCTTCAGCTCAGGTCATGATCCTGGGGTCCTGGGATACAGCCCTGTGTCAGGCTCCCTGCTCAGTGGGGAGTCTGCTTCTCCCCCCGCCCCGCCACGCCATGCTCATGCTCTCTCTCTCAAATAAATAAATCTCTTGCTCTTTCAAATAAATAAATAATATAAATAAATAAAATGTAAAAAGAGAATGTAAAAAAAATCTCTTCATTTTTAAATTGGTTGCATATTCAAATATTTTGTATGTATTAGGTTAAATTTAAAATATCATTAACATAATTTCACCTGTTCTTTATGGTTTTAAAATTTCTACTGGCTACTAAAAAACCAGTATTATATGTGACTCATGGTATTTTTACTGGGTAGCATGAAATTACACACTTGCCTTGGCAGAGAATAAAATACATATCATAGAGATAATAATGATATAAAAAAAGAAGAATGTGAAGAAATAGGCAGCCCAGATGATCCAGTTTTTAAGTCCAATTATAAGCTGGTACTCCTGTAGGAAAGTCAACACAAATCAAATATTAAATATATCAGCAATTCATACCACTTACATGTATTTTTCTATTTAAATTTCCATAAAAACTATGTGAATGGTTAATATCATCTCCATGTTATGAATAAGAAAAGTCAAGTCTCAGAAAGTATGCTGTTCAAAATTATGCAGTCAATTAGGGAAGTGCTGGCATTAAAATATACTTCTCCTGAGTTCAGAGATCTTTCTTCATTACCACACCTCATAATGGAACAAAAGGTAAAACATCTAAAATTAAAACTTTGAAATATTAAGCTCTCTTTTCTATTACACTCTACTTCCTGGAGTATAAGAAAAATGTGTCTTTTTTTTTTTTTTTTTTAATCCAGTTGACTATACTTATGCTTGTTCCTTTTAGGCAACATGTCTATCCCCACTCTAGTTGTTTTCAAGATTTTCTTTTTGGTCTTTAATTTTCAATAGTTCGAATATACTGTGTGTGTGTGTGCATGTTATTTTTCCTGCTGTGTGTTCTCTGAGTTTCTTAGACCTGTGATTTGATGTCTATCATTAATTTTGGAAAATTCTCTGCTGTTATTTCTTTGGCTCTATTCTCTTATCTCCTTTTTGGGGATTTAAACTGTGTATATGTTATACCATTTATACTGTCCTATACCTTTTTATTTTTTATTTTATTTTTTTTTAAGATTTTTTATTTATTTATTTGACAGACAGAGATCACAAGTAGGCTGAGAGGCAGGCAGAGAGAGAGAGGTGGAAGCAGGCTCCCCACTGAGCAGAGAGCCCGATGCGGGGCTCGATCCCAGGACCCTGGGATCATGACCTGAGCCGAAGGCAGAGGCTTTAACCCACTGAGCCACGCAGGCACCCCTGTCCTATACCTTTTTAAATGCTTTATTCTGGGTTTTCACTTTTTACATTTACATTTTACATTTTACAATTTTGTCTTTGCATTTCAGTTTGTGTAATTTCAACTGTCATATTCAATTCTATGATTCTTTCCTCAAGTCTAGTGATGAGCCCATCAAAAGTGTTCTTCATTTTTGTTAGCATGTTTTTTATGTCTAGAAATTCTATTTGACTCCTTATAGTTTTGACCTGTCTGATAACATTACCTATCTGATCTTGCATGTTACCTACTGTGTAGAAAAGAGTTAACTAAGGAGGCCCAAGGCTACTATTCTTAGAAAGGCATGTAATGGGCACTGGGTGTTATATGCAACTGATGAATCAATAAACTCTATCTCTGAAACTAATAATACACTACATGTTAATTGAATTTAAATAATAAATTTTTTTTTAAAAAGGCATATTTACAAGTTGGCCCTTGGATGGTATACGGGAACTTGGTTGGTAAACTGCTCCCTACACTAATACAAAACTTTCCTTAAATGTAAGTGTAGGTGACTGTGCCAAAACTGTTGGTACAAACACTATGGTTTATGCTGAATACCTGCTTTCTAGGAGTGTGGAATTTTGGTAAATGCTAGGCAAAGGGTGTCTACATGACCAGTCCCCATCAAAACCTCGGGTGCCAAATCTCTAATGGACTCCCCTGGACACAAACATCACAAATATACCGCTGGATTTTCTTCACAAACGTACTGCTGGATTTTCATTGCTGAGGCAAAAGTGTGCTCTGTGTAACCTCTTGTGGCGTTAACTGAAGAAGCCTGCAGGTGAATTCCTCCAGGCTTTGCCTGTGTCATATCCTCTTCTGAGACAGCTATGTTTATTTACTAACTATACCACTATAATAATGCCTAGCTGTGAGCATTAACTATATGCCAAGTCCCACTAGTCCTTCTAGAGAATTTCAGAAACTAGGGGCTGTCTTGAGGATCCTGGACACATCTACCTTTCCCTTAGAGCCTTTAAATAATTAATTGTAGCAATTCAAAATTCCTTGTCTGGTATTTCCAACTTTTGTGTTTTATCTGTGTCTGGTTCTGATAACTGATTTGCCTCTCTGGACCAAGTTTTTTTCTTAATTTTTGGTGTGCCTAATAATTTTTTTGTTGACACCCAGACATTATCCAGGGTAACAGATATCAAGGTAAAGGCCTAAGATGTGGGGTTTTATGTTAATTTAGCCAGGACCTGTTCATTGATACTCTAATTATTAAAGGCTTTAAATCCCTCCAGTGACCCTTTTGGTCCCCCTGCATGCCTTCAGGTTTTCTCTTCCTATTGCTCTCAAGAGACAAGTTTCTCTCTGAAATTCTGCCAGCTTGAAAAACTGACAAATGGCATCAGTACTCACTTTTCTTATTTTACGTTTCCTGCTACTGGGATGTAACAACTACCCACTAATGACAAATATATAGAAATAATCCAACTCTCTGTACAAAAGAGTCCCACATGCCTAAAAACATTTTTACAGAAACAGATGAACGTAGAGGTGAAAAAAGACAGAGGCAAAACCATAGAACAGACTCTTAACTGTACAGAACAAACTGAGGCTGCTGGAGGGGAGGTGGGTCGGTGGGGTGGTTTAAATAGGTGATGGGGATTAAAGAGAGCACTTGTGATGGGCCCCAGGTGTTGTATATAAGGGATGAATCTCTAAATTCTACATTATATGTTAACTAACTAGAATTTAAATAAATTTAAATAAATGGAATTTAATAAGAACTTGAAACAAAGAAATTGAGATTACCTTCAATCTTTTTTCCCTTTCCCAGACAATGGATCGCATGATGGAAAGTACGGTTGGAGAGAACATCAGGATGAACATCAAAGGGAGGAAGGAACTAGTGATCCAAATTAATCCATCATGAGAATAAGCTGGGTGTGGAAATCTCTGTATAAAGATACTGATATTATCAAACAGTTTCTGGCTAGCACTGCTTTCATGATACAGCATGATGGCCTTATCTAAGGCATGCTGTACAGCCAGGAACCCTTCTCTGATGTACCCTGCAAGAGAAAACAAACAATGTCAAATAAAACAGACTAAGGAATTGCTCAGACACATAAATAACATGGCAATTCAAGTAAGTCATAGTTTGTCACCTACAGAACACAAATTTACTGGTGTATCAAGGCTAAATGCACATAATAACCCTGAAAACATATCATTGTTTTGACACAGAAATAAGGGATACATCTTCAGCTGAATCTGATTCACACCTTCCCAAAATTAAATATACTTAATAACAGTGGAAGGCTTGCTAATGTAATCTATATTTTCAAAAGAAGGCAGATTTAATTAAATATTAGAGAGATGAAGAAATACAGAAATGAGGCTCAGAATCACAAATAAATTCTACAGAGTAATGCAGAATGGCCCTCAAGAAAAATTGGTCCACATTAACCATACAACTAAAAAGCAACCATACAACTAAAAGACAACTTAGGGTTTAATTTGTTTTTATCCATTTTCTAAAATTGGAACTCTGATAATTAATTTTGCACTTTTCCATTTTTCTAATATGAACATTTAAAACTATAAAATTCTAAGCATGGCTTTAGCTATAACCCTCCAGTTTTGCTCCCATATCTTAACGTGTCAGGTTTTCTTATTATTCAATTTAAAATATTTTCTGATTTCTTTGTGACTTCTTTGACTCATTACACTCTATATGATTTCAGTCTTTTTAATTTCAATGAGATTTATTTTACAACTCAATATAAGAGTTATTCTGGTGAAAATGCCATGTGCACTTAAAGAGAATGTATATTCTACCACTGTTGAGTAATTGCTCTGTAAATGTCAATCAGCTCAGGGAAACTTAGAACATTCTTCATATCATCTACTTCTTTACAATTTTTTTTTTTTTGTTTAGATGTTCTGTCAACTATTGAGAGAAGGATATTAATATCTCCATTGACAACTGTGGTATTGCCCAATTCTCCCTTTAATTCTGTCAATTTTTGTTTCATGTATTTTGAAGCTGTTATTAAATATATACATATTTATAATCATTATATCTTCCTGACAAATTGATCCTTTGTCTTGAAATCTGTTTTATCAGATATGTGTATACCTGCTCCAGCCACTTTATGGTTACTATCTTTAATCACATTTAAGACACTTTTTAAAAATTAACATATAATGTATTATTTGCCCCAGGGGTACAAGGTCTGTGAATCATCAGACTTACACATTTCACAGCACTCACCATAGCACATACCCTCCCCAGTGTCCAAGACTCAGCCACCATATCCCTAGACCTGTACCCCCAAGCAACCCTCAGTTTGTTACACATTTAAGACTCTTAAAGCCATTTTTCTACACATACGTTTTTCTTTTCTCTTCTTTTACCCATCAGGGATTCTAATTACACGTATGTTAGAACTTTTGGTATTGCCCCACATTTCAATGAAAGTCAATTTTTTTGTTTTTAAAACTGAATACGTTTTATTGTTCCAAGTTCATTTACTCTTTCTTCTGTTATCTTCATTATTGAATCTGTCCTATATTTTCCAATTCTAGACTTTGTTTTATTCCTTTTTTATGGTTTCTAATTCTCTGCTGAGACTTACCACTTCTTTCATTGTACACATTTTAATTTGATGACTGAGAATAGTTATAATAGCCACCTTACAACAAGTTCTTATCTGCTAGCTCCATATTCTGAGGTTTTTTTTGGAGTCTCAGTTGATATTAAGATGCAGTACACAAAACCACTCTAATAGTAATACTATATTAGTTTAAGAATAGAAAGACTAGGGGCACCTGGGTAGCTCAGTCGGTTAAGTGTCTGCCTTCAGCTCAGGTGGCAATCCCAGGTTTCTGGGATTGTGCCCCCTGTTGGGCTCCCTGCTTAGTTGGGAGTCTGCTTCTCCCTCTCCTCCCTGCTTGTGCTCTCTCTCGCTATTTCTGTTGCTGTCTCTCTCTCTCAAATAATAATAATAATAATAATAATAATAATAATAATAATAATATTAGTAGTAGTAGTAAAAAATTTTAAAAAGAATAGACTAATAGAAAAAAAGAGAATTTTAGGACATTATTTGAAACAGTTTTAGGAAAACTGTTTTCCTCTCTGTGGTAAAAAACAATACTGAATCCCTAGCCCAACTACATACAAACATGAACTACTTCCTCATGGATTAACAACCAAATTACAGAAGGAAAAACCATAAAGAGGAAATAGGAGAAGAATATTTTTGAAGTAGGGATGGACTTCTTAAATGAAAGCCCAGAAAAAGACCATGTGGCCAAAATATGATAAATTACATCGAATTAAAGATCTCTGCTATTTCAATAAAGGACAGCATAGATAAAATAAAAAGTTGGAAAAACATACTTTCAAAATTTGGAACCAATAATATACCTGAAAACATGGAACTCCCAAATAAATATAAATCTTTAGATATCTAAACAAAATGTGTGTTAGATTATTTGAAACTGTGTTCTGTGGAGGGATTGTTGTCTTAAGCTTTAAATATCACAAAAGTTCATTTGTGGTAATATAACTGAAAATTTAACCATAGTTTTCCACTCCTCCCTTGATTCATGTAATAGAGTATCTTAATTTTCTACTCATTTCCCTGCCAATCTTTCTTAGTCTTTGTACCTTTGTCCTCCTTTGTTTACCTAGCATTCAGTCCTTCGTCCTTCCTTCTCTAACATTCCCCTGGCCCCAAACAGCATGGTATTAAGGAAATCTAAGGATATATATTGTTTGTTCTCAAGTATTGTGCTACTTGAAGTTGAGAAGTGAAATAACAAAATAAAATCCCAACATCTGAGAAAAGTCATTCTCTGAAAAATCTTGGTCATTTGTATAATTATTATATAAATTGTGAAACACAGGCCACAGTACTTTTTGTTCAGCAACAGTATACAACAAAAACCAAAGATAAACTATGAGTGTTATCACTTGGAGATATGCATCCACTACCATAATAAATCATTTCTCCTATTAAAGCTGAATATTGCTGTAAACTGTATCTCTCATAACTTCCAGGAGAAATTTCATACTCCTTCACCTACACACCAGGTCTTTAGTGACCTTTTTGCCTCTTAACCTCATTTCTTTTTTTTTTTAAATTTTATTTATTTATTTGAAAGACAGAGCTCATAAGTAGGCAGAGAGGAAGGCAGAGAGAGAGAGAGAGAGGGAAGCAGGCTTCCTGCCAAGCAGAGAGTCCGATGTGGGACTCGATCCTAGGATCGAGCCGAAGGCAGAGGCTTCTGAGCCCAAGGCAGAGGCTTTAACCCACTGAGCTACCCAGGCGCCCCTTAACCTCATTTCTAACAGCCTTACATGCACCATCTATTCTAGCTAATAAAGAAAGAAAACAAACAAAAGGCCATGCAGTTCCCCGAATGTGGCATCCTGTCCTGTATGTGCTCATGATTTTACTTCCACTGCCTGAAATAATCCCCACCCATCTCCAACTATTTAAATACATGTATGTATTGACTCCGTTTAATCCTTAAACTTAAATTCAATCTTAGAGTAGACTCTGTAAGGATTATTTTTAATGACTGTCTAGTAGGCTCAACTATTCTTTTACTGATTTTAAGTTGTTTCCAACTTTTGTTCCTTGTGCTAGAATATGCACAGATTTTTTTCTTCTATAAATATTTGCTAAAGATAAAAATCTCAAGATAGTTGGTAAATCCAAAGTTCTACATCAAGGGTTTTTCATGTAAGATAATTTTCAAAATAAAAATCTGAATTAAAAATTACCACAATTTTGGGGCGTCTGGGTGGCTCAGTGGGTTAAAGCCTCTGCCTTCGGCTCAGGTCATGATCCCAGGGTCCTGGGATCAAGCCCCACATCAGGCTCTCTGCTCAGCAGGGAGCCCGCTTCCCCCTCTCTCTCTGCCTGCCACTCTGCCTACTTGTGATCTCTGTCTGTCAAATAAATAAACGAAATCTTTTTTTAAATTACCACAATTTAAAAACTTTTAGATCAAATCAGTAAAATTATATATAGACATGAATAGGCAAGCGAATAGGCAAGCGAAGCCAACAAATGAAGGTATTTGTATTTGGAAAGCAAAACACTTAACCACAACTAATGTATAGAATTGAAAGTAGTTTTGATAAAATATAAATTAAATTTAAAAATTACAAGTTAAGAACATATATACAATGGGTATATACATGTATAAAACATACATATAACCATATGTGTAGGTAAACATGCAACTGAGATAATGAAATAAGGATGTTTAACGATTTGCGCACCAGGACTTCCTCCATCATCATAATCTGCATTCCTGGGTCCTACAGAAGGATGAACAGGAAAGAGTAAGGATGTCTTCCAGCCCAGCCTGTCTGGCCACATCAAAGATCTCTGTATCCTAACAAAACGCAGATGATATTTTACCTAGAAGTAGCAATAGGAAACAAATCATACTTAAAACCATATAAAACTGAAATGCACATCTTAAAAATAAAGAACAGTTAAGTCCAAATGGGAAAACACATGGTTTGAAAGATGAGACTCATCTGATGTCAGTGATTCTGAACACTTGGAAATGACAGTGAAAGCACAAGTCCTCTCAGAATATAGGTAGTTCACAAAAAGACACACACAAATGGCCCATAAACATATGAAAAGCTTCTCAATGTCATACAATGAAATAAATACAAATTAAAATTACAGAGCTATGTCTTACCCATCACACTAGAAGCTCTGTCAGTGAAGCTGTAGACAAACAGGTTGTGGGAGGCAAAATGACACAATTATAATGGAGAATATGGTAATGTTTAATAAAACTACACATGCATTTATGGTTTGATTCAGCAATCCTCCTTCTAGGAACAGACTTGTACACCTCCAACAATATAAAGGAAACATGAACAAGTTTGTTGTAACATTATTTGTGGTATAAATATTTGGGAATCAACCTACTTGATCAAAGGAGATGGCACAAAAGGTCGAACCTGTACACAACAAACAGCTATACATTTGTTTAAGCTACAGTCAGAAAACAGAAATCATATTGATCATACTAGAAAACCTGAAAAGGTAAATCTTTTTTCTGCATCTACTGAGAATCATATGGTTTTTATTCTTTCATTAATGTGGTGTGTCATGTTCATTGACTTGCAAATACTGAACCATCCCTGCAATCCAGGAATAAATCCCACTTGATCGTGGTGAATAATTCTTTTAATGTACTGTTGGATCCTATTGGCTAGTATCTTGGTGAGAATTTTGGCATCCATGTTCATCAGGGATACTGTCCTGTAATTTTTCTTTTTCGTGTGGTCTTTGATTTTGGAATCAAAGTAATGATGGCTTTGTAGAATGAGTTTGCAAGTTTTCCTTCCATTTCTATTTTCTGGAACTGTTTTGAGGAAAATAGGTATTAACTCTTCTTTAAATGTCTGGTAGAATTCCCCTGGGAACCCGTCTGGCTCTGGACTTTGTTTTTTTTAGATTCCTGATTAGTGATTCAATTTTTTTGCTGATTAGAAGTCTGTTCAAACTTTCTATTTCTCCCTAAGTTTTAGGAGTTTGTAGGTTTCCAGGAATTTATCCATTTCTTTCAGACTACCCAGTTCGTTGGCATATAATTTTTCATGGTCTTCTCTGATAATTCTTTGTATTTCTCTGGGTTTGGTTATGATCTTTTTCATTCATGATTTTGTCTATTTGGGTCCTCTCTCTTTTTAAAAAGACTATTTATTTATTTGAGAGAAAGCACAAGCAGACAGAGTGGCAGGCAGAGAGGAAGAAGTAGGCTTCCTGCTGAGCAGAGAGCCTGACACGGGACTCGATCCTAGGACCCTGGATGCATGACTTGAGCTGAAGGCAGACACTTAACTGACTGAGCCACCCAGGCATCCCACCTCTTTTGTTCTTGATAAGTCTTGCTGGCGTTTATCAATTTTATTAATTCTTTCGAAGCAGAAGCTAATTAGTTTCATTAATCTGTTCTACTGTTTTGTTGTTGTTGTTTCTATATCATTTATTTCTGCTCTAATCTTTGCTATTTCCCTTCTTCTGCTGGCAATAGGCTTTATTTGCTATTCCTTTTCTAGCTCTTTTAGATGTCAGGTTAAGTTGTGTACTTCAGACTTTTCTTGCTTCTTGAGGTAGACCTGTATTGCAATATACTACCTTCTTAGGACTGCCTTTGCTACATTCCAAAGGTTTGGAATTGTTGTTTTCATTTTAATTTGCTTCCATATATTTTAAAAATTCTTCTTTAATTTCCTGGGTAACCCATTCATTCTTTAGTAGGATGTTCTTTAGTCTCCATGTATATGTGGTCTTTCCAAATTTTTCCTGTGGTTCACTTCCAGTTTCATAGCGCTGTGGGGTCCATCTTTTTGTACAAGTTGAGGGCTGAATTGTGACCCAGTATATGATCTATTCTGGAGAATGTTCCATGTGCACTTGAAAAAAAGTGTATTCTACTGCTTTAGGATGAAATGTTCAGAGTGTATCTATTAAGTCCATCTGCCATTCAAAGCCATTGTTTTCTTGTTGAGCTTCAATGATCTGTCCATTGCTGTGAGTGGGGTGTTAAAGTCCCTTACAATTACTGTATTATCAATGAGTTTCCTTATGTTTATTATTAATTAACATATATTTGGAAGCTCCCAAGTTGGGGGCCTATTTACAATAGTTAGATCTTCCTGATGAATAGACCCCTTAATTATAATATAAATCCCTTCTTTGTGTCTTCTTACATCTTTGGTTTAAAATCTAGTTTTTCTGATGTAAGTATGGCTATTCTTGTTTTCTTTTGACATCCATTAGCATGAGAGATGGTTGTCTGTCCTCTCACTTAAAATATGCAGATGTCTTTAGGTCTAAAATGATTCTCTTGTATGCAGCATATAGATGGATCATGTTTTAAAATCCATTTTGATACCCTATGCCTTTTGACTGGATCATTTAGTCCATCTACATTCACAGCGATTATCAAAAGATATGAATGTAGTACCATTGTGTTAACCTGTAGAGTTGGTGTTTCTTGTGATGTTCTCTGGTCTTTTCTAGTCTTTGTTGCTTTTGTTCTTTTTTCTTCTTTACTCAAAGAATCCCCCTTAAAATTTCTTACAGGGCTGGGTTAGTGGTCATGAACTCCTCAGGTTTTGATAACCTCTTTATCTCTCCTTCTGTTTTGAATGACTGCCTTGATAGATAAAGTATTCCTGGCTGCAGACTTTCCCCCATTCAGTATGTTGAATATCTCCTTCTACTCTTTTCTAGCCTGCCAAGTTTCTGCAGACAGATTTGCTGTGAACTTAATATACCTTCCCTTGCAGGTTAAGAACTTTTTTTCCCTTTCTTCTTTCAGGATTCTTTTCTTATCTGTATATTTTGTGAATTTGAATATGATATGCCTTGGCGATGGTTGGCTTTTGTTGTTGAGTGGGAGTTCTCTGTCCTTCCCCAGATTAGGGAAGTTTTCAGCTATAACTTGTTTGAATAAAACTTCTGTCTCCCACTCTCTCATCTTCTGGGACTACCAAGATATGAATGTTACTACATTTTTTTAAAAGATTTTTATTTATTTGACAGACAGAGATCACAAGTAGGCAGAGAGGCAGGCAGAGAGAGAGAGAGAGAGGATGAAGCAGGCTCCCTGTTGAGCAGAGAGCCTGATGTGGGGCTTAATCCCAGGACCATGGGATCATGACCTGCACCAAAGGCAGAGGCTTTAACCCACGGAGCCACCCAGGCGCCCCATGAATGTTACTACATTTTAAGAAATCATTGAGTTCCTTAAGTCTATCTTTGTGGTCCGTCACCTTTCTTTCCCTCTTCTTTTCAGCTTCATTGTTTTCCATAATTCTATCTTCCATATCACTGATTCACTCCTCTGCTTCATCCATCCTCATTTTTTATGGCTTCCACTTGGGACTGCATCTTGTTTACAGCATTTTAAATTTTGGCCTGAATAGATTTTAGTTCTTTAACTCTGCAGTAAGGGATTTCCTAAGGTCTTCTATGCTTTTTTCCAAGCCCAGCTAATAAATTATACTCATTTTAAATTCTAATTCAGACATCTTAACTTATATCTGTATTGATTAAATTCCTGGCCATGAGTACTACCACCTGTTCTTTATTTTGGAGTGAATTTCCCTTGTCTCATCATTTTGTCCAGGAAAGAAAAGAAGAAAAAGAAAACAACAACAACAAAAAAAAAACAATAAAACTAGATCCTGGGCATATGTTTGGTCTTTTTTTTAAAAGAATCTAGACTCCAAAATAAGAAAGTAAAATATGGGGTGCCTGGGTGGCTCAGTGGGTTAAGCCGCTGCCTTCGGCCCAGGTCATGATCTCAGGGTCCTGGGATCGAGCCCCGCATCGCATCGGGCTCTCTGTTCAGCGGAAGCCTGCTTCCCTTCCTCTCTCTCTGCCTGCCTCTCTGCCTACTTGTGATCTCTCTCTGTCAAATTAAAAAAAAAAAAAAGAAAGTAAAATATAATGAAAGTAAAAATAAATTATACACACACACACAAAGTATATATAATAGGGAAAAAATAAAAATAAAATAAAAAATGAAATAAAAATAGGAAAAAATAAAATAGGGAAAAAAGTTAAAAAAATAAGAAAATAAATGAAATAATAATAATAAAAAGAATTGCAAAGAAGGCTAGATACTACTTTCCCCTGGAGCTGAATCTTTGTAGCCCTCTATGATTAATGAACTGTGGGAGAGTTGTTTATGTTGGTCTTCTGGGGGAGGGGGCCATTGCACTGATGCTCAGGTGGCCTTACCCTAGCAAAAATTGCCTCCAGAACACAGGGCAGCCGGGGTTGGTATAAGTGGGTCTGGATTCCACTAGGTGGTGCTGTGTTTCTCCCTGAGGGGTTTCAGCACTGATGAGTGGGATAAATATGGCAGAGAGAGACCCCTTCCCTAGCCCCAGAGCTGGAAGTTTACACCCTCCACTCTTCAGTGAGTGCTCACAGAAGAGCAACCAATCTCTCTTATCTCCGTGGTTTCTGTCAGAACCCTGCCTTCACGCTGCCTGTGTCCCAGCTTTTTTATTTCAGGTGCATGACTGAGTTTCAAACTCAGATTTTAGGAACTCCTGTGGCATGGACCCACACTGATCCTCCTAAGGAGAACTTACATTTCTGCCATTTGCTGGCCTGTCCCAGGAAAGTGGTTGCAGGACCATGCCTGTGTGGACCGTGTGAACTGCGGTTCACAGTTTATTGCAACACAGAGCAGAGAGCTGGCACCTAGACTCACTGTTATACTGGGAACAGTACACCACTTAGTTGCCACCCATTCTGGTGACCCAGCTGATTCTCAGACCAGGGTGTCACACCTGGAATTCCACCTTGCTTCACCACCTGAGCACCTTTAAGTTAGGCACATCCCCCTCAGTAGCAGACTTCTGAAACCTCTGATTCTGCATTTCACTCTGTAAGCAGGCTTCTTCCTCACCATGGTATCCACAGCTCTGTCTCCCTGAATTCAAATCTCTGTACCTACCTACCAAAAGGTGGTGGATTTTCTACTTGTAGACTTGTAGTTTTTGTTCTCTTGGATCTCCGATTGATTTCCTGGGTGCTCAGAGTGATTTGATAACTAATCAGCTGTAGTCAAGTGACAAGTTTAGGGTGCCCCTAATCTTCCATCATCTTAACTCCACCCCCCATAAAGATTTATTCACATGTGCACTTCTGAGAGTTTTGTTTTTAGCTCCTGTATTTAGATCATTATCCACTTTGAGTTGATTTTTGTATATAGTGTGAAGTAGTGGCCCACTTTCAGTCTTTTGTATGTGGAAAATCAGTTGTCCTAGCATCATTTGTTAAAGAAATTGTTCTCTCCCACAGAATGGACTTTGCATCATTTTCTTAAGTATTTATTTATTTATTTAACATATAATGTATTATTTGCTTCAGGGGTACAGGTCTGTGAATCCTCAGTCTTACACAATTCACAGCACTCACCATAGCACAAACCCTCCCCAATGTCCACAACCCAGCCACTCTATCCCTATCCTCCCTCCCCTCCAGCAACCCTCGGTTTGTTTCCTGAGATTAAGAGTCTCTTACAGTTTGTCTCCCTCTCTGGTCCCATTTTGTTTCATTTTTTTCCCTCCCTTCCCCCCATGACCCCCACCCTGCCTCTCAAATTCTTCGTATCAGAGAGAACATATGATAATTGTCTTTCTCTGATTGACTTCTTTCAATTAACATAAACCTCTAGTTCCATCCACATTGTTGCAAATGGCAAGATTTCGGGTTTTTTTATGGCTACATAGTATCCCATCGTGTGTACGTGTCTGTGTGTGTGTATATCACATCTTCTTTACCCATTCATCTGTTGGTGGACATTTAGGTTCTTTCCATAGTTTGATTATTGTGGACATTGCTGCCATAAACATTCAGGTGCATGTGCCCCTTTGGATCACTACATTTGTATCTTTAGTAGTACTTTGCACCATTTTCAAAAATTGGCCATAAATATGTGGACTTCTAGACTCAATTTTATATCATTGGTCTATTCCTGTTCTTATGCCAGTGCAACACTGTTTTAATTACTGTAGCATTGTAGTAAGTTTTGTAGTAAGCATTGTAGTAAGTTTATGTCCCCCAGAGTAGCAGACTTCTAAAAGTTCTGATTTTGCATTTCACTCTGTAGCAGGCTCCTTCCTCACCATGGTATCCACAACTCTGTCTCTCTGAATTCAAGTCTCTGTACCTACCTACCAAAAGGTGGTGGATTGTGGGTAATGTGAACCAAAAGGTGGTGGAGTTGGGTAGCGTGAATCCTCTAACTTTGCTCTTTTGTAAAACTGTTTTTACAAGTTGGGTCTCTTGCAATTCTATATGAATTTGAAAATGGGCTTTTCTCTTTCTTCATAAAAAGCTGTTGGACTTTTGATAGCGATTGTGATGGATCAGTAGGTTAATTATGGGTAGTACTGACATCTTTGTTTTTTAAGTAGGCTCCACAACCAGTTTGTAGCCCAATGCAGGGCTTGAACTCACAACCCTGAGATCAAGACCTGAGCTGAGATCAAGAGTCAGACACTTATCCAACTAAGCCACCCATGTGCCTCCAAAGACATCTTAACAATATTAGGTCTTCCTACCCAGGAACTTTGGCCATCTTCACATTTATTTAAAACTTCTTTAACTTCTTTCAACAGTGCATTGTAGTTTTCACCGTAAGCCCCTTGCACCTCTTGCACCTTTTGGCTAAATTTATTCTTCAGTATGATATCCTCTGCTCTGTCCTTTCTACTATTCAGCCATTCAACTAGTTTTTTTTTATAGATCATTGTATTTTTAAGTTTATAATTCCTTGTTTATAATTTCTGTGTCTTTACTAAGATTTTCTTTTTCATTTCAAGACAATTTTAATTTATTGTTGAAACATTTTTTAGGGTGGCTGCTTTGAAATCTTTGTTAGATAAATCCAACCTCTGATTCATTTCCATGTTTGTATCAGCTGATTGTTTTTTACTCATTCAAATTGTGGTTTTTTTTCAAAACAAACAAGCAAAGGGAAAAAATAAGAGAGAGAGAGAGAGAAATCAAGAAACAGAGTCTTAATTTTAGAGAACAAACTGATGTTACCAGAGGGGAGGTGGGCAGGGAAATGAGTGAAATAGGTGACGAGGATTAAAGAGTGCACTTGTGGGACGCCTGGGTGGCTCAGTTGGTTAAGCAGCTGCCTTCGGCTCAGGTCATGATCCCAGCATCCTGGGATCAAGTCCCGCATCGGGCTCCTTGCTCGGCAGGGAGCCTGCTTCTCCCTCTGCCTCTGCCTGGCACTCTGTCTGCCTGTGCTTGTTCTCTCTCCCTCTCTCTCTCTGACAAATAAATAAACAAAATCTTAAAAAAAAAAAAAAAGAGTGCACTTGTAATGAGCACCGAGTAATGAACAGAATTAACTGAATCAGTATATTGTACACCTGAAAGAAATACAGCACTGTTAACTAATTGGAATTAAAATAAAAACTTTTTAAAAAGAATATACAAAAAAAATTAAAAACTTGGCTGCATTAAAACATAAATATCTAGTCATCAAAAGAAAATCTGATCACCACAAAAAAAAGAAACTGAAAGGAAAGCCACAAACTGGAAAAATATACCTGTAATACATATGAGAGACAAGGGGTCCTTGTGTAGGATATACAAAGAAATTGGCCAATTAATATGTAAAATAGATTTTACCACGGCAAACTGGGGGGAAAGACCAAATATATACCTCACTAAAGAATAATTTATCACTTAAAACATGGACATATGCTAATCTCATCAGGAACCAAGGAAATGGAAATTAAAGCCAAAAGTTGCATACCATTTCACAACTGTGGAATTAACTAATTCATATCCATGGAATTAGTAAATATAAACATCTGAAAATATTAAGTTTAATAATAAGAACTTTCAGACACTGTTGCTGGGAGTCTGAACTGGTATCATCGCTATAGAAAACAACAGAATTTATGTAATAAATTTTAAGATGTGACCATGCCCCAGAAATTCTATGTACAAGCATATATCCAGAGTATCTAATGTTCATAGTAGCACTGTTTCAGCAGCAAAAAAAAAAAAAAAAAAAAAGCTATAAACATCTCAAGTGTCCAGTAGCAAAACTGATAATTGTGAACTCTTTATATAATGTAATATTATTATGTAAATAAATGAATCAGAGCCCCCCCCCAAAATTGTGGTTTTCTTGGATCTTTATGTGACAGATAATTTTCTATTTTATCCTATTCATTTTCTCAATTATGTTGGGAGACAAGATCCTATTTAAATCTATCATTACATCAAGCAGTGAGCCTATTTCAGTTTAGCATACAGGTAGTGGCTAGAATCTAGTACAAATACCTGGGGACACAAACACAGTCAAATAGTAATTGTAATAAAACTTGAAATGTTAAGTACACACTTCGAGCCAATGCATACTGTTGAGCCTAAATCCATTATCAGCATATGGATAATTCTGACTTAGTAAATGGAAGGAAGTTGGTACAGAAGCATGGAGTCATGGAAGGATGGGACATACAGAAAGAATAGATATTGTCCTACCAGGAGTTTTATTAATTTTACCTTCTACTAACATGCATCTGCATTATAAACATAGAACTTGGCTCCATGTCTAGAAATTATAGATTGATAATTTATTTCTATCACCACCAGGATAGAATGCCTAACAAGATCTGATAAGCAGACACCAAGTTCAAGGCACTGTATTTCTTTCTCCTTCCCACGGGCTATGCTATAATCAGATCTTTCCTCAGTGCTTATGGATATCTAGTTCTGAATCAATGTGGCTGAGCCTTGGACTTTTTTCTGTTCATTTATGAAAGGACTTAAGTTATGTGTTTCATTCAAAGAAAAAGAATTTCTTTATCTTTTACATGCTTGGTTCCTTGTTAGTGAAAATGC